>NW_019384773.1:91235-142889 GCF_000671375.1 Centruroides sculpturatus
TTTTTTTTTTTTTTTTTTTTAACATATTCCATTATTAGTCGTAAAAAAAAAATAAGTTGATTTAACTCTTACTTGATCATCATCAGTTTCACAAGTTTTAATATTTTTGGAATTGATAATATATTAAAATGTTAGTAGTGATTTTACATTTATTATTATAAGATATTGCAGCTTTTTATTGAGTTTTTTAACTGTCTAAATAAGATGATAAAGTTTAGCAAAATCTAGCATTAATAATATAATAGTTAACTTTAAAGTTTTAGTATATGATATTTTTATATTTATTTAAAAAGTTATTTTAAAAATTTAACTGTAATATATAACTGTACAAATATATATATATATATATTTGCACATATTATATATATATAATGCTTAATTGAAAATGTAACTGGTGATAAATTTTTATTTGCTTTTTTCTTAAAATTATTTTTTACAAAATTAGAAAATGTTAGAAAAAAATTTTAATTAAGATAAAAGTAATTATAAAATATATAAATTGGATAAATGTAAAAGTTAATTTTTATTTATATTTTCACATAAAGTCACAAATACAGGATGGTTCAGTTAGTGTTTAGTAAGCAATTTTTGAAGTGTAAATATAGTTTTAATTAGATGTGGAAGTCACTCTCCTCCTATTCTTAAATTAATTTCTATATAATTTAATTTCAATGGTTTCTTCTGACTTCTTATGGAGATTTTGAATACAGTATTTATATATTTCAGAATTGGCAAATGCTGGTAGACCACTATTTCCTGGAAGTGATGTTGATGATCAATTAAAAAGAATATTCAAATATCCTTTAACTAAATATTAGTATAACTAATAAATATTTTAATTTAGATATTTTTACTTTTAAATGTAATGTTAATTGTTAAGATGAAATATTTTATAATTGATAAAGTTTTAAAACTAGATTAATTGAATTGTTTATAACTTGATCTGTCTAGTATGAATGTGAAATAATTTATACTCTTTCATTAATAGGTAATGTTTATATCAATTAACATGAATTTAGTATTTCCATTGTAAAGAATTAATATTATTTTGTCTAAGTTACAATATTTTACTACAGAATATTTTCTTTTAATCATAAATTAATGAAACAATAATGAATATGTTCGTTTCTTAAAATTTTATTTTAAAAAATTATGTATATAAATATCTGTTGAATTTACAAGTTCTTAAATTTATCATTCATTGAATGGATTTTAAAAATAACAAGTACAAATTAGTGATGTGCCGGATCGTTAAAAATGTATATCTACGGATACGGATNTATACAGTACCTAATTTATATATAATTAATATATAATTATATGTACAGTACCTAATTTATATATAATACTGTATAGACGATAGTAATCTTTCCGGCGCTACGGACGGCGGGAAAGTAGTTCGGCTGCCCGATGACGTTTTACGTAATTATAGGAGTTTTTTACCGGTTTTTACGGATACCATCGCAATTTTTTCGCAGCTTTATAGGAATTGTAATTATAGGGGGTCTACTGTATATGAACCCGCGTTATAGGGGGGTCGACTGTATTTAAATTTTTATTCATATGTTAAAACAGAATTTCGTGAATATTATATACCATATTTATTTGAATATAAGACGACCTCACATATAGGACGAGGTGTGACTTTAAAGATCAAAATAAAGAAATATTAGATTTATTAATACAATTCTAGTTTTATTTCGTTTAATCACAAGTAAAATATCAAATGAAGATAAATGCACACATTGTCCCACAAAAATTACTAACATTTTAAAAACTAAGGAAACATCTTGTAAAATTGACAACATAATTTGTTCACGTAAAGCTGGACAATCGTGAACTCTTTTTTCTGCCAATTCTTAATAGTTGAATCCATTCTCCGTCGATTACACTTATGAGTTTATCCAAATTCTGATTTCCGAATAATCATCTGTTTTCACATGGGAATGGATTAAAACTTATATCGTGCTCCTGTGTGAGTTGGAATTTCAATCTGGAATTCAATTCAAAAGCTTTGCTTTTCCTATTGCTATTCATCTTTACTCCTGACAATATATAAGAGTAATTCAAACAACCTAGATAAAATACTTATGTTTTTAAATACAAGAGAGTGAACATCCAGTAAAAAATTCAAATACATGGCTCACAAAAATTATTTGCAAAAATGCAAAGAATCTTTTGCTTGCACATATAGGACGACCTAAGAATTTGAAGCTGTGATAAATTAATAAAAACATTGTCTTATATGCGAGTAAATACTGTATTCATTTTAGAAAATTGTTATTTGACTTTGGAATCACTTATGTATTTCCAGAAATTTAATGAAAATTATTCAAGTTGGCAATTATTACTTGTTGTATTACTTACTTTTTATTCATTAACTGTAGTCTTTTATGTTGTTTAAACTGCCTTCTAATTGATACTTAATAATAATTACTAAATTAAGCTGCTTTCCAAATTCAAAAAATTTTATAATTAAACAGTTTGAACATTTTTAATACTTATTCAAATCACTTAACTAACAGGATGATTATTAAATATAATAAAACTTATCCAAAACAGACTTGAATGAAATGGAAAAAATTTTTTGAAATAAAAAAATTTTCTATGCTAAATTTTACTATAACCTGTCCATTATGGAAATGGGTATGAAGAATATGACATTACATGGATAAAGTGGAATATAAGATTCCACTTGTAGACAAATAAATAAAATCATACCTCCAAGGTATAACAGTCACCATATGACAAATTATGTTCTGAGAACAATTTCAAACATTGTCAGAAATGAAGATTACATGGCAAGGAGACATATGGTCATTAGGTTTTTGTTAATATTAGTTTTTTCTGAAATTAACCTGGGGGTGAAATCAAATATTACTGAGAAGGGAATGACTTTCCAAGAATTAAGTTCTCAAGAACAAGTATTGAATGTGATTCTTAAAAATAATGAAAACAGGGTAACTCAATGCTGCCAATTTGTCTTTTATGGATTAATTGGTAACTAACTAGTACCAAATATTCAAACAAGTTGATTAACATATTGGTAATTACAGAGATTTAAGTAAACAATTAATTAAACTATTAAAATTCCTCAAGAAGCCAATCACAGAATAACTTGTATTACTATAATGATGAATTTGTGATGGCAAAGTAAGATGCTAGTTTTTGGTACTTGAATTGGCTTGTTCACTGTTGTGTGAGCTCAAGGATTACATCCAAGAAGTATTTGAATACTCAGAACAAATTCTTGGTAACAATGAAAACTTTTTAGTTGAATAGTTCTTGATTCTTGCATTAGAATATGCCTCAAAGTTGAAATCACTTTGGATTAATTTGAATTAAACTTAGTAAGAAAATGTTCTTACATATGTAAAAGTGATTTTACTATTAAAAAAATGAGTAGTTATTTATTGTGATATCATCACAATGCTGGGCTGCAATTTTTTAAAATCTTTTAATTTAAAAAAAGTTATTTGACTTCCAGTCAAGCTGGAAGTTAGTATGAAGTTAATTGGGATCTCTGGCCCCTAAGCCTTCCATACCTTATTTTGATTTAATAGTTTTGCCCTGTACATCATACTTCTCCTGATAACAACTGAGTCTTGCTTGTCACCTATCTAACTCATTCTCAAGAAAATTTTGAATTGAAATCATGTGACTTCTGGTCTGGACCAGAAGTTCGTATGGTTGATTGGAGTCTCAAGTTCTTACACTTTTGATATTTGATCTCAATTTTTATCAATTTAACTTTATTCTCTAGATTAATGAAAGACAGACAGGTGGATGTACAACAGTGGGAATGTACAGATCTGCAATTTGAAAATTGGAGCCCAGTGAATGTAAACATATGACATTTATCTGATGTAGTTTACAGCTTAAAAAAAACACTGAAACCTGATAAAAATGGATACCTGCTAAACCATAAAAAATATTTGGTACCATGCAATTCTAGTTTGCACAGGTTTTACTGTACTTTATTTTGAAATTATTTTAAAAAGTTAATATAATTATAACTCTTTCAGATTTGTGATTTGAAGATGTGTATTGAAAATATTTTTATTTTACTAAGAAATTTTCTGGGCTTTAAGCAATGTTTATTTACTAGAAAGAAAAGCATTAATTAATATTCTATTCATTTTCCTTTAATATATTTTTTTAAATTTTTAAAGTGAAAACAATTAATTTTATTTAAATGTAATATTTTTTTCAATTTAGACTACATGATGTTTTACATAGTGAAAAGAAATTAACATTAGTGTTTGAACATTGTGATCAAGACCTTAAAAAGTACTTTGATAGCTTGAATGGAGAAATTGATCCTGATGTTGTTAAAGTAAGTTTTTAACAAGAAAAATATTTTTATAGATTACATCTTTTTTTACTAATTTTTAAAATTAAAGTGTTTGTTTACTTTATATAGAGGATTTATTTGAAATATTTTGTTGTTTTTACATCACATTTTATTGTTTATTTCATTAATGTCTTTATAAACTTATTCTTTTTGTATTAAAAACACAATTATTTATTATTATTTTCTAATAGTTCTAAAAATTAAATCATAAATTCTGAAAATCATGAAAATTTGTAACAAAATAAATTTTTTAAAACATCAAATTTTATTAAACTAACATAAACAAACAACAACAACTTTTGAAGAAAATTTAGACATTTAATATATAAGCACTATTATCTTTTCTTTTTTCATAATGTGTGTTATTACTGTAGTTAATGGTCTTTGGATTATTTTTTCTGTTAACAATAAATTGGTTATGGCCCTTAAGATATACATCATACAAGATATGCAACTTTAAACGATTAATGATGTATGCATCAACATATCTCATTTTATATCTTAAAAATTTTTTATTATAGATGGCATTTTATCTCATACAATTTTATTTTTGTTACTGAAAAAATTTCCTGTTATGTACAATTTAGTATCCTTGTTTTTGTTTTTTTTCCCTTCTTGTTTTGAAATTAAGTTACAGATTGTTTCATTACTTGGATTTACTAGCTTGAGAATTTTGTTTTTTATTTCAATGTTGTTGTTATAACGTATAACAAATTTGTAAGTTTAGTTTTGAATAAACTGAGATGCATTTAAGTTCTAAGTTAATATCTTCTATTTTATTTCTCAAGAATGGTTAATGATAGTAAAAAAATAATTGCTGCTGTAACAAATCAATTACAGCAGTGTAATGTAGCACTACTAGTTTATATGTATGTTTTGGATGTGATGGCATTCACACTCTAAGAACAGCATATAATCATCAAGTTTCTTCTTTTTGTGGTCTAAGACCCATTCAGATTCATCAGCAGATGAGAGAGACATGTGGAAATAGCATTATGGATGTGAAAAATTATGTTTATGAGTAAGAAAGTTATAAGAAGGACATTTTTTATGTGAAAATATTTTGAAACAGCCAGTCGAAGGATAGAGCTGCCCAAGTGGAAATAGTGGTTAAAGTGATTGGTTATAACCATTTGAATACTTTGCAGATAAGGTTAACTTCTCTTTGGATTTTGCTAACACCATTCTATGTGCTGATTTGAAAATGGCAATGGTATCATCTTGGTGGGTTATCTTGACAGTTGATTCCAGAGTTGGAGATAATCATGTGACTGTTTGTCAAGCACTGCAATGAATGGTGAATTTCTTCCATCATTGTGACCATGGATGAAATGTTTATCCCATTCTTCAATCCATAGACGAAGTGACAATCATCCCAATGAAAACAGTAGCTCTTTCCCATCAAAAAATTTTGTATGCTGGTCTGTACTGAAAAAGTGTTGATTTCTGTTTATTAAAATTATGATGAGATTATTCTTATGTTGTTTTGAAGGGTATGACAATTAACAGAGAAGACATGCAAAAATGTCCTAGAGGAAAAATTTCTACTTTATATGCATCAAAAAATCCCCAAAAAGCAAAAAGCCTTGCTTTCATCAGGACAATGCAGCAGCCCATTGTTCCTACTTGTTGCAGAACTTATTCAAAAAAAATAAAATTGAAGTAATTTCTCATGCTGCCTATTCTCCTGACTATTCTCTGAGTGATTTTTGGCTATTTCTAAATCTGAAGGATACCATTTGTGGACAAACATTTTTATCTTGTGGCTGCAACAGCATCCATTGTCTTTCAGTATGCATACTTCCAAAGAATCCTTTGTAGCAGCATTCCAGAGTGAAAAACCTGTGATGTTGCAAAGGGACTACATTGAAAAATGATACATGTTTCTTTATGTTTACCATTTTTTGAGAAATAAAATAGGAGACTTTAGAACTTGAGTGTACTTTGTATATATTCAAAACATTGCGACCATAGGAATTAATATTATAGATAGAAGCTCAAATCATAGTTATTCTTTAGTAAGTTTTTTTTTAACTTGCATTAGTTATGAAAAGTGACTAGTGTAGACTAGGAACTTTATATAATTAGTTTTAAAGTTATTTTTTCTTATTCAATTACTACAATTTTTTTATCATAAAATTTTGATAATACTTTCATAATTAAAGCAGAGTAAAGTCATATACTATATTTTGATTGATTGTTTATAATGCATAATTCAATTAATTTGCTGCTATGAAACTATTACTTGATAACAAAAATGATAGATTGAAAATTCTATAAAATTGTCAAATATTACTAAATTAAAATGATAAACTTTAATGCTTTAATTTATTTTAAACAAAAATGAGAGTAAAAAATCTGCAATGCAATAGAATAACTAATCAAAGCATAAATAAATAATTACACATTAGAGTTCAATTATATCAGAAAATCCATATAATAGATTAAAAAATTAAAGTTTTTTGATGTGTATTTTATATTACAAATTAGTTGTCTGTACAATTGCATGTGATTTTCTGTGTTTAAAACTAAAAAATGGAAAAATAAATTTTAATTTCTTTATATTTAATGCAATATACTTTATATAAATATGTAGTAAATAATTTTATTGAAGGGTTATCACACAATTGAAATTTTTACTGCCTTATATGCAACCTAAAATGCATTTTGTCCCCTGGTGTTAAATGAACTTTATCAGTTAGGTAATCATATATAATATACAAGGGTGATTCAAAAAGTAAGGTAACAAGAGCTCTCATGGATGTCATATTCCTCCTCTTGTTCGAATTTCCCATTAGGGCAGCAGCAGAAGATCACGGCTTTATCACACAGGCATTAGATGGTGCAAATGTTGCATCAGACTCTTGCAATATCATTTTGAAAATGGCTGTGCTTATGGAAACATGGTCAAACATGGAAGTGCATAATGTGATTTGGTCTGAAGGGCAACTCACCAGTAGAAATTCATCGTCAACTTGTTTTGAGGAGTATGGTGGTAATGTCATGTCACATAAACAGATGTAGGTTTGGTGCACTGAGTTCAATAAAGGCAGGACAGACAAACTGAGCAAACTGAATTGTTATGGTGCTTCAAGTGGGAGGTACTGGAACATCCTCCCTATAGCGCTAACCTGGCACCCTGTGATTTCCATCTCTTCGGACCATTGAAGAAGCATTTGGGTAGTAGGCGATTCCAAACTGATATGGAAGTTCAGCAAGCTGTCATGGTATGGTTGAAGGGACTTGATGCAGATTTCTTCTCTGCTGGCATTAATGCCTATCGTTGGAATAAATGTTTGGACTAGCATAGTGGCTATGTTGAAAAATAATATGTACCAGTGTCATAATAATCTGTATCACTATATCTGCCTGTGAAATAAAATTTGTACAGGAGAGTTATTGTTACCTTACTTTTTGAATCACCCTCGTATAAGGCAGAGATTACTTAATAATGTTACAACACTCACACAAATCTCTATAAATTTCACAATATCATTAAAATAATAATAAAATGCTAAAAACCAATAGGTAATTTTGGTGAAGAATGCAAAAAATCTGATCTGTCCTTGCTGGCATGATGATGATGAAATTTAGATACAGAATGAAGCAACGTGAAGTGTAAGCTAATATAATGTTTGATACAAGTTTTGGTTTATTAGCTTCTTGTTGCTTCAAATGCTACATTACAATAGTTTGCATACATTAGATTTTAACATTTTAACATGCTCTTGTTTCCTTTTTTTCCTTAGTGTGTGAACTGAGGCAACATTTTTTATGAACACAGGAAAATGTAAGTTTAAGACGGACTTGTTAAAGAAGGATGGAAATGGAGATGTTATTTAGCTGTGGTGTCTCCAGAAATCACAAAAAGAAACATTTTGCAAAGTGTACCAATCTGTCATCAAGGGTTGTCAGTCTCTAACATACCTTTTTGAAATATGGAAGCATAAACAAAAGTTCAAGGATTTCTTTCATCTGTGTCAAATACATTTAACTTAAACTGCATCAACATCTTGTGACATTGTTGAATTGCAGACTACATCAGATAAATTTGAAAAAATGAAGACCATACAATAGTATTCAGGAAAGGATAAATCTACAATTACAGAGCTAATCTCTATTATAATGACAAAGACTGTTTTCAGATTTATATTCAATTTTGGTTAGACATGAAAGACGCTGTTGTTTCAAGGTACTTGAAGATGGTCATCGCTGAGTTTATCTCACAGAAATGCTGACATAGAATGGCATTCTTTGTTTTATTGAATACATTGTAGAATTACAGATCTTTTATGTTGGAGAAGATATTAAATGCTACATTTTTGTTAAAGATTCATTAAAAATATATAATTGTCTGTATTTGGTTCCAGTTACTAGGAAGTTGGTTAACAAACATTATATAATGTTATTGCTTATAAAAATTGCAATTACTTGGAAGAGTGAGAGAAAAAAAAACAGCTGCAGCAACAAGAAGAGCAAGAAAGAATAATGCACAAAAAAGAACAGAAAAAGAAGGCGAATGTACTGTTCCAAGAAAAGAAAAACATTGATTCAATAGAAAGATGTCAAGGAGAAGAAAGAAAGAAGTACAGCAGCAATTGATAAGCTAAAACAGAATCATATTACTTTGATCTTGCAAACCTTGCACATGTTGTGCTTGAAGGGAAAAAAGTGCAATAAATGAAGAAGAAATTCAGAAGAAAGAAGTTGACAAGCTGCAAAAACAAGCAGAACATTGTAAATCTACATTAATTTCATTATTCTTTACCAAAATTCTTAAACAATAAATAAAAGTAGTCTGTGTTTTGTTTGTATCATCTTTCATAATAAACATTATATGACTGTGAATAAAAATACAATCAGTACATGTGATAACAATCAGTATTCATGATCATGTAGGATTATGATAGGCTTAAATTATTTTGTGACAAGTTTGTGATAGGTGTTTTCTATAGTAATAGCCTATAGTTATTTTCATCCAGTTAAAATATGTATTAGTTTACACATTATTTATTATGTGTGGAAATATAATCTAGAAATGGGAAATGGGTGTTAGCCAAATCCCATCTAATTAAAAATTTTTGAATCAATTTTCTCGATGATAGTACTATCTTTTTCTGATATTAAATTTTAAATTAACAGTCTCCATGATAAGGAATTCTTTTTAAAAATTAATAGAAGTGTACAAAAATCAAAATTTTCTTGATTTACTGTGGCTAATTTTCTACTGCTTTTATTCATCTTATGTGATTTTTCTCAATAGTTAGATATTTTTGTTACTTTTTCTGGACCCTAAATATATTTCCAACTTTGATGTATAATGCATTCTACTATTTAAAAAATAGCATATATCATAAATAATTTGAAACAATATCAAGAAACTAAGATTGTATATATAAATTTTTTCTTACAATTAATTTTTTATTGAGTAATATGCAATTAATATTCAATTTTAGTTCTCAAAAATAAAAAAAAGACATTTAAATTAATCATATTTTTTTAATAGAATGAATTTGATGGATTATTTTTTAATTAATATTTTTTAAAATTTAAATCATTATAAGCTTTTTACATAAAGTAGCAGTTTAGTTGATTTTCAAACCCCTTTTAAATACAGTATCCAACAAAAATTACAGTTTCATGTATTTAAATTGACATACCAGAATGAAAATATTATCATCAGTACAACAAAGTTATTAACAATAGAATTAAAAATATTAATGTAAAAATTAAATTATATTTGTGAAATCTTTAACAATGTATGCTTATTTTATTCAAACTGTCCTCAGTATTAATTTAATTACAAATTATCATGTCAGGTTCTACATATAATAGTTTCAATTACATTAATTTCGAATCACACTTTATTTGTTATACTTTGAATTTTATTACAGAATTATATACTTTGAACTTTGTTACAGAAAATGCTGTGTACTGTATATACCTCTTTATTATAATGTTTTTAGTCATTCATGTTCCAATTACTGAGAGGGCTTGCATTTTGTCACAATCATAATGTCCTGCATCGTGATCTCAAACCTCAAAATCTCCTGATAAATAAGGTAATGATGATTTTGTAACAAAATATAAAACTTGTTTTAAATATACACTTAATGTGAATTTTTAAATTTATTTTTTAACTAGAATGGAGAATTGAAATTAGCAGATTTTGGTCTTGCACGAGCTTTTGGTATTCCTGTTCGTTGTTATTCTGCTGAGGTAACATTTCACATAAATAAATGTTAGCATTTATATTATTAGTATTATTAAAATATATGTTTAAATCAGTTAACTTTTATAGGTAGTAACTCTTTGGTATCGCCCACCTGATGTTTTATTTGGAGCAAAACTTTATACAACTTCAATTGATATGTGGTCAGCAGGATGTATATTTGCTGGTTAGTATTAATGAATGTAAGTTTCTAATATATTAATTAAAGGACTGAAATATCAATGTCTATACTTATTAAGAAAATTTAATTTTTCTGATGAATTATTTAGAGAGAGCAAAATTATGACATTGATTTTGTTTTTTTTTTTTTTTTAACATATTCCATTATTAGTCGTAAAAAAAAAATAAGTTGATTTAACTCTTACTTGATCATCATCAGTTTCACAAGTTTTAATATTTTTGGAATTGATAATATATTAAAATGTTAGTAGTGATTTTACATTTATTATTATAAGATATTGCAGCTTTTTATTGAGTTTTTTAACTGTCTAAATAAGATGATAAAGTTTAGCAAAATCTAGCATTAATAATATAATAGTTAACTTTAAAGTTTTAGTATATGATATTTTTATATTTATTTAAAAAGTTATTTTAAAAATTTAACTGTAATATATAACTGTACAAATATATATATATATATATTTGCACATATTATATATATATAATGCTTAATTGAAAATGTAACTGGTGATAAATTTTTATTTGCTTTTTTCTTAAAATTATTTTTTACAAAATTAGAAAATGTTAGAAAAAAATTTTAATTAAGATAAAAGTAATTATAAAATATATAAATTGGATAAATGTAAAAGTTAATTTTTATTTATATTTTCACATAAAGTCACAAATACAGGATGGTTCAGTTAGTGTTTAGTAAGCAATTTTTGAAGTGTAAATATAGTTTTAATTAGATGTGGAAGTCACTCTCCTCCTATTCTTAAATTAATTTCTATATAATTTAATTTCAATGGTTTCTTCTGACTTCTTATGGAGATTTTGAATACAGTATTTATATATTTCAGAATTGGCAAATGCTGGTAGACCACTATTTCCTGGAAGTGATGTTGATGATCAATTAAAAAGAATATTCAAATATCCTTTAACTAAATATTAGTATAACTAATAAATATTTTAATTTAGATATTTTTACTTTTAAATGTAATGTTAATTGTTAAGATGAAATATTTTATAATTGATAAAGTTTTAAAACTAGATTAATTGAATTGTTTATAACTTGATCTGTCTAGTATGAATGTGAAATAATTTATACTCTTTCATTAATAGGTAATGTTTATATCAATTAACATGAATTTAGTATTTCCATTGTAAAGAATTAATATTATTTTGTCTAAGTTACAATATTTTACTACAGAATATTTTCTTTTAATCATAAATTAATGAAACAATAATGAATATGTTCGTTTCTTAAAATTTTATTTTAAAAAATTATGTATATAAATATCTGTTGAATTTACAAGTTCTTAAATTTATCATTCATTGAATGGATTTTAAAAATAACAAGTACAAATTAGTGATGTGCCGGATCGTTAAAAATGTATATCCGCGGATACGGATACGGATCATTCGTGTCTAGATCCGCGGATACGGATACGGATCTCAACTTTCGTACTCAGTCGGCGCCGGTGCGTGTGACCTTGGACCGATAGTTGACGCTTTGCGTTAATAACGCGACGTGTTTTGACTTGCACTGCGCGTGTTTTTGTTTATGGTGTAAAAATGTGCTAAATTAGAATTCACCACAAAGGCAGACAGGATAAAGTAACAAAAGTTAATATAATTTTCCAATTGAGCTTTTTTGCGTCTTTATACAGATTCTATTTCGGGGGATTCCAACTTCACGGTACAAACAGTAGCATGCGAAATTACAGCGATAATAATAGTTCGCTGTATCCAAATCACGTGTACAATACAGATCCCGATCGCGACAATATAACCCGGAACCTTAAAACTAACCTTAAACACTAACTTAACACTAATAACAGAAAAAGGGATAGAATTAAGAAGACAGAAAAAATGATAGATAAGATAGAAATAGAGATATCTGGGGTTTTGTCCCTTTTTTCGGCTTGTTTCTTTATGCATACTGTTGGGTGGGATAACACACGCCCTTCTCTTATAACTGGCCAGTTCTCTTCTTCAATAATTAGGATTTTTTCTTCCACAGTCGTCAATACGACCTTAAAACACGATCTTTTTTCTGAACTATCCGGTCATTGAAAATACGACTCCCAGTATTCTCACCTCGTCCGTACACTCTGCTGTCCAGTTTACGAATGATCTGCTACGTCACTTCTTTTTTTTCTCCGGCTTCTGTTTACACCTTTGCTCCTCAAAGTTCTAGGAACTGCTTATCCCAGCCAAGGGACAGAGAATAGATAAGAAAGTTTTAGAAGAAAATAGAACAATAGAACAAAGGGTAGAAAGAAGAAACGAAACTAAACTAAAATTAATATTTACAAAAATATAGCGTACCGCCACAATAGTTTAGTGCAGTGTTTCCCAACCTTTTTTTGCTATGCCCCACCTAAGCCTTTCTAAAATTCTAGTCTCCCTAACATATACAGCGGCTATACTGTTAACTTAAACTCTGGACAAGTACAAGTCCATTTTCGAATTGCCCTCCTTAGCAATCCAATTGCTCCCTGTGGGGCGTGGGCCCCACGTTGGGAAACACTGGTTTGTGGCTAGTGTGACACGGGATAGCGTAGATTACGTTTGTGTTTTTGGAGAGTGTTGAGTTAAATTAAAATAAAAACAATGCCGACAAAAAAATTTAGTAGTGTAATATGGAAATATTTTACGATAGTAAATGACGAATGTGCTATTGCTACCTATCTTTAAAATTTCATATAAGTAATGAAATTCATTAAGATAAAAGATCCGTTAAAGATCCGCTAAAAAGTAACGGATATGGATACGGATACGGATTTTTTTTTTCCCTCGGATATCCGCGGATATGGATACAGATACGGATACGGATATCCGGCACATCACTAGTACAAATGTATAATTTTCTTATATTGAAATATGTGGCAAAGTTCTACCACTCTCAAACGTATATTACTATTAGTCTTTCAGCTAAGCTTAATGTTTTTAATAATATCATTACAATATTTTATTTATATGTTCTAGATGTAAATCATTACAAATTTATTTCTTTAATTTTGCCACTAATATTATGGTCTCATACATTGCTAGTAAAAGTTCTCTGTGATTATATAGTTCTTATCACTTCTCTCAATTCTTTTTATGCTACTCAAACAACGTTGCTTATTATAATAGTTGATATCATTAATAAATGAGTATGATTATTAGCTTAAATTGAAAGGTAAATGAATTATCTCTCTAATATTAACATACAATAACCTTATATCCTTTTCTAGCAGAATGTTTTTAATTTCACAATACACAATAGCAAATGTTTTTGCCTCTTTCAGGGGCTTATTTCAGACTTACCTTGGGGAAATGAAACCTGATATTCTAATTTCAGAAGAAAAACATTCAAAATTAGAATATCAGGTTGCATTTTGTTTTTTTTTCATGTAGGCCTGAAGCAGGCCCTGAAAGAGAACATTTGCTGTTATGTATTTGAAATTATAAACATTTTCCTGCTTAAAAAATATATAAAGTTATTGCATGTTAATATGTAGAACTTTCAGTTTTAGAAGTATTTCATGATTCTGTTTATTATTATTATTGTTTTAAGTATATAGGTGCATTATTTTACCGACATGAATTATGTCAACAGTATTGTCAAATATATTATTTTAAGATATCTATCAGTCTTTATGATTAATATAACTTTATAAATATTTATTATAATGCAAAAGCACAAATGATATTTAACTTAAATAACTGAATGATTTGATACAGTGAAACAATAATTGAAAACAATTGAATTGTATAAATACAAGTGAAACTTGAGTTGATAAAATATAATTGTTGTCAATTATTGTTCATTTATTGTATTTGTTTAACTTTCTTAATGAAACAATAATGATGTACAGTAAAATGACTATGTATATTTTCCAGTGTAATTGAATTTTTTTCTGTTATTATTATCATTTGGCTTGTTGTTTTGATGAAATGCCCATTTTTAATTCAGCCAAATGTTCTAGGGTTATTTGGTGTGCTATAGAAGGAGATAGAAATTTTAATTCAAATCACTATGTGAATATTTGAGGATACAGTAACAAGTGATCTTGGATCCTTGGAAGTAATAAATGAGTGTTTGTTATACAATTTATTTAATTGTGTAATGAAAAGTATATGATATTATATCAGGCCATGCAACTTACAGACTATATATATGTCATTTTGTTCTCTCTGTGGGAATTAGCTTGAATATATACTAGGTCACAAAAGTATCTGAACACCTATAAGATGTAAGGGTTTCATTTCTCTTATGAAGTAGGATTAAAAAAAAAATAATGACAGATTTGAAATCCTCAGACCTTTCTACCATAGAAAAAAATATTTAAATATGCATAAAACGTTAATCAAAAAGAGAAATATAATTTTTTTTCCAACTTGAAAATTTTCACATCACAATTATCTGGACAGAGGAAATAAATGATAGAAAGTGTCACATCATTTGCATAAAAACGTGTCTCCAACAATTTGCATCAGCAAGTTAGTTAAAGTATTCATTTGATACCTCAGCTATTTTCTTTTCTTGTTGTAAATAATGAAGACAAAAGAGTTAATCAGTCTTGTTAAAGAACTTTTTATTAAGGAATGGCAAAAGGGGAAATCTATACAAAATCTTTGAAACAGTTCCACATTCCAATATCCACAATACAAGACACAATTATGAAATTCAAAACAACAAGCAATGTAGTAAATAAGGCTTAAACTGGATGCCCTGAAATATTTACTCAAGACAGAAATGTGCCATTGTCAGGAAAGTGAAGAAAAATCCACAAATAAGTGCTCCTAAGCTTGCTGCTGAGGCTTCTGAAGAATTTGGAGTATAAATATCTGCAAAAATTGTGAGAAGAATTTTAAGAAATAGTGATTATAAAAGTTGTGTAACTAGAAAAAAAACATTTATTAGTAAAAAAAATCAGCAGAAAAGGTTAGTGTGCAAAAGACTTTTGTACAAAACCAATAACATTTTGGAACTCAGTTTTATGGTCAGACAAATCCAAATTCAATGTTTTTGATTCAGATGGTTTCCTAAAAGTATGGATAAATTCTGGAGAATCTTTAAAAATGAAAAACCTGAATCCTACAGTGAAATGTGGAAGTTCAGTGCTAGTTTGTGGTTTTATGTCTTTCAAATGGTGCTGGAACTTGGGAATTTGTTGATGGAATAATGAATCAACATGTATATAAACAGATTTTAAATGAAAATGTTTAGAAATTGGTAAGAAAATTAAAGTTAGGGTGAGGGTTTGTTTTCCAGCATGACAACAATCCAAAGCATATTTTGAAATTAGTCAAAGAGTTTCGTAATGTTCACTGTATAAAAGTGCTTCCCTGACCTCCACAATCACCTGTCCTCAACTTGATTGAGCATTTATGAGATCACATTGAATGGACCATCAGAACAATCAATAACAAGTAAAACTAATCTTAAAAACATCGTCATCAGAATTTGGAATTTAATGCACAAAAGTATTAAAAAATTTTGGTTGAATCAATTCCTAGTCATTTAGGTGCTGTAATCAGGGCAAAAGGAGGTCTAATTTATTTTTAAAGGTATAAAATTTTGTTTTTAAAGCTTTTTATTAACTCTGTCCATCTGTTCTGGTAAAAAGTTGCAATTAATCTACTTCCCAATTTCTGATATAGTTGAAACTTTGATAAGTTTCAGCTATATCAGAAATTGGGTTTAAGTTATGCACACATGTGTATTGCCAACAACAGTACATTTTTTAATAGTTTGCAAACATTTTTAACAATTAGCAAAAAATTAGCAAATAATTAAAATTTGTAAATAAAATCTGATAACATATGGTGCTACAATACAACACATGACTGTTATTTGCCATCTTACAAGTGGAAACAAATGTAAATATAAAGAATATGCTTATCCTGCCAAATAGCTAAAGAACACTTTTAATCTTTAAGCAAATATTAAAAATATACATAAAAGATATTAGTCTTTACCAGGGCTGTGGAGTTTTGGCGTTTTAGCCGGAGTTGGAGTTGTCAAAAAATCCGCCGATTCCTTTTTAATTACCAACTTGTTATGTATATAAAACAGAAAAGTATTGGAACCATGTCAAATTTGACCCTCCATGTTTTTTTTGCAAATCTACACATTTGGAGACCTCCCAAACTCCTCAAAAAAGTCAATAAAAGGGGAAAAATTGTCTTGTGTGTTGGCGTCTAATTTGTTTAATTTCTTTATTTTCTCAGAATGGGTAAAGTTTAAGAAACAAAATGTGGCACTGTAACTTGCATATAAAGGGACATTAATACTACTAAATTTTGATTATTAATTAAAGGTCGACAGGGTGAAGACATAAAAGGGGTCAAGTGTCATATGTCTTAATGAATATTTTACTCGTTATTAGCGTTCAAAATTTAAAAAAATAAAATAAAACTCGTCTCTACCCTCAAAGTAAGCTTTTTTTTGTCATTTTATAATAGTACAGTAAAACCGTTAAGATGTTCTCGCCTAAGATGTTAGAATGTGTATAGGGACATGATTTAGTTCAACCACTTTGACGCTTAATAACTAACTCCTGTGTTAAACCATCTGACTTCGATTCTGACCACTTTGACCACAGAAATTATTAGGCTTCAAACAGGGTGAACAAAATCATGCACACAGTCTAACATCCACACATATAGAAAAAACCTCAAATCTTTTGCTTAATTAACTCGAAATTTCAAGGTGTTCTGAGTCCAAAAATGTAAAAATTTGGGAGAGGTCATTTTTTTGACCGAGCACTACACTTTGTTATATATCTTCTGTTATATATAACAGCTGGAAAAGTAAAAATTATCGAATACATATTTATATATTACTTAGAGGAGTCTTTTAGCTTTGAAATAAAAAGTTTCTATGTTCTATCTTTTTTAGAACTCTATTTATTGAATCTTTTATTCTGAGGTCACGTGATGACATCAGAATTTCCGGGTCTCTTTCGGTAACAAGTCCGCCCCTGGTCGGAGTCGAATGGTAAGGAAGAGTCGGAGTTGGAGTCAGTAGATTTTTATGCAACTCCACAGCCCTGGTCTTTACTACGTTAACCACCTTATCAGCAATTTTACAGATAGATGCTGTCATGTTCAAGGTATTATTCTATCACTAAAGTAATTGAGAGGACTAATCACTCACTACATCACATTTACATGACTTAAAGCTAAATAAAATAAAGCTGTTTTTTGAATTTAAACCAATCTCACAGATAACACTATCCATAAAATTAAATACTAAATTAAGAAGAATTTTGATAGTTCAGTGTTACATACATATAGTATAAGTAAAAAAAAAAATAGAAAATAAATATATAAAAAACATTTTAAAGTAACACTTTAAATATAATATATTTGAATTTAAAAATAATTTTGTATCATTGATTTCTATAGAAATATTTGTTTAATAGGTACATGAATACATTTTAGCTAAAGTGCTGTTGCTGATTTAAAAAACTTAACCCATTGGGGCTTATGACAGTACTTAAATTGTGTTTGCCATAATAAAATAAATTAACGAGTTTTTTTTATATGTGTATACATGTAAACACACACAAATACATAATTTATTAGCATGTTCTGATAACTATAAAAAAATTTGTATATAAAAATTTGTTGTATAATAATCTGTTATAGCANAATTATATTTGTGAAATCTTTAACAATGTATGCTTATTTTATTCAAACTGTCCTCAGTATTAATTTAATTACAAATTATCATGTCAGGTTCTACATATAATAGTTTCAATTACATTAATTTCGAATCACACTTTATTTGTTATACTTTGAATTTTATTACAGAATTATATACTTTGAACTTTGTTACAGAAAATGCTGTGTACTGTATATACCTCTTTATTATAATGTTTTTAGTCATTCATGTTCCAATTACTGAGAGGGCTTGCATTTTGTCACAATCATAATGTCCTGCATCGTGATCTCAAACCTCAAAATCTCCTGATAAATAAGGTAATGATGATTTTGTAACAAAATATAAAACTTGTTTTAAATATACACTTAATGTGAATTTTTAAATTTATTTTTTAACTAGAATGGAGAATTGAAATTAGCAGATTTTGGTCTTGCACGAGCTTTTGGTATTCCTGTTCGTTGTTATTCTGCTGAGGTAACATTTCACATAAATAAATGTTAGCATTTATATTATTAGTATTATTAAAATATATGTTTAAATCAGTTAACTTTTATAGGTAGTAACTCTTTGGTATCGCCCACCTGATGTTTTATTTGGAGCAAAACTTTATACAACTTCAATTGATATGTGGTCAGCAGGATGTATATTTGCTGGTTAGTATTAATGAATGTAAGTTTCTAATATATTAATTAAAGGACTGAAATATCAATGTCTATACTTATTAAGAAAATTTAATTTTTCTGATGAATTATTTAGAGAGAGCAAAATTATGACATTGATTTTGTTTTTTTTTTTTTTTTAACATATTCCATTATTAGTCGTAAAAAAAAAATAAGTTGATTTAACTCTTACTTGATCATCATCAGTTTCACAAGTTTTAATATTTTTGGAATTGATAATATATTAAAATGTTAGTAGTGATTTTACATTTATTATTATAAGATATTGCAGCTTTTTATTGAGTTTTTTAACTGTCTAAATAAGATGATAAAGTTTAGCAAAATCTAGCATTAATAATATAATAGTTAACTTTAAAGTTTTAGTATATGATATTTTTATATTTATTTAAAAAGTTATTTTAAAAATTTAACTGTAATATATAACTGTACAAATATATATATATATATATTTGCACATATTATATATATATAATGCTTAATTGAAAATGTAACTGGTGATAAATTTTTATTTGCTTTTTTCTTAAAATTATTTTTTACAAAATTAGAAAATGTTAGAAAAAAATTTTAATTAAGATAAAAGTAATTATAAAATATATAAATTGGATAAATGTAAAAGTTAATTTTTATTTATATTTTCACATAAAGTCACAAATACAGGATGGTTCAGTTAGTGTTTAGTAAGCAATTTTTGAAGTGTAAATATAGTTTTAATTAGATGTGGAAGTCACTCTCCTCCTATTCTTAAATTAATTTCTATATAATTTAATTTCAATGGTTTCTTCTGACTTCTTATGGAGATTTTGAATACAGTATTTATATATTTCAGAATTGGCAAATGCTGGTAGACCACTATTTCCTGGAAGTGATGTTGATGATCAATTAAAAAGAATATTCAAATATCCTTTAACTAAATATTAGTATAACTAATAAATATTTTAATTTAGATATTTTTACTTTTAAATGTAATGTTAATTGTTAAGATGAAATATTTTATAATTGATAAAGTTTTAAAACTAGATTAATTGAATTGTTTATAACTTGATCTGTCTAGTATGAATGTGAAATAATTTATACTCTTTCATTAATAGGTAATGTTTATATCAATTAACATGAATTTAGTATTTCCATTGTAAAGAATTAATATTATTTTGTCTAAGTTACAATATTTTACTACAGAATATTTTCTTTTAATCATAAATTAATGAAACAATAATGAATATGTTCGTTTCTTAAAATTTTATTTTAAAAAATTATGTATATAAATATCTGTTGAATTTACAAGTTCTTAAATTTATCATTCATTGAATGGATTTTAAAAATAACAAGTACAAATTAGTGATGTGCCGGATCGTTAAAAATGTATATCTACGGATACGGATCATTCGTGTCTAGATCCGCGGATACGGATACGGATACGGATCTCAACTTTCGTACTCAGTCAGCGCCGGTGCGTGTGACCTTTACGTAAATATATNATTGCATTGCCTGAGAATATTTCAAAAAGTGCTGTGTTATGTGAATCCACGCTATACAAAACAAAGAACTAATGCAGGGATAGCAAAACATATAGTATACATGTCCAAAGTGGCACATAGAGAGAAATCATCTGGCACACAATGTATCATATGATTTCGATTTATCATCTGTCATTTTCAATCATCCCTTTGGCTTATCACTTGATCATCCTTTTTTTCAATTAGTTTTTTGCATTTATTCTAATTAAAACGTATTTGTTTAATTTATTTAGATATTGTTGTTTGAAGTCTAAAACTTTGGCATGTATTACATAGTGTATACAGATAGAGTAATTTAAAAACTCACGCCAAAAGTTGTGTAATCCTTGATAACGAGCACTGAGTTCAGCGTTAATACAATATTTCTTGTATTACAAGTACTTTCAATGAGTATAAATTCATCGTCCTCAAGCGAAAAAGAACAATATAAAGAAAAGAACATGCAGAGTGTTCTAAGGAGAACAGAAATTTTTAAAATTTTAACTCAAACATCCAGTAATATCATTAGTAACGTGCAACAAGCTTTTGAAAATGTTTGAAAATCTTAAATCTATGCAATGGGCAGTGCATGTGTTGAATTGCAACCATGCTAATTGTACGACATTTGGCACATTTTGTTGTTTAAACTCTGATATAAGGCTACTCATATCTCAGGCAAGTTGAGGGTGGGAACGTTGCATGCATCTGTAGTTATTGTGAGAAGTACCTCCCAAATAAATACAATCCTTCTGCTACTGCAGCACTTGAGTAATACTGTTTTGGACCACAATGGGTTGTAGTCTTGTTGTAGAACTTTTTTGGCGAGCTCTGTGGTTTGTCTTCTACAGAGCTCGCCAAGTGATAAAGAACAATATAAAGAAAAGAATATGCAGAGTGTTCGCATTGTATCCACTGATGAGGCTTACTTATGAAGCAAAATGAATTTGGAGTATATCAGTTGTAGAAAAAACGAAATAAAAATACTGCTAATAATGAAAGTTTAGGTTTTTTATCATTTGTTTATCTGTTTAACTTGTCGTGTCTCTTGAAGTTGGAAGAAGTCAGAGTGTATTTTTTTTACTTGTTTTTAAACTAAGAATATCCTTTATTTTTAGTATTTATATATTTAGATATGTTTAAATAAACTTTACTAAATACAAAGATGAATGTATAACAAAAGACAGTTAGTGTTAAAAGTTAAAATTTGAAAGCAATAATAATGACACCTAGTTGTTAGGAAAGCTAAGTACAATTTTTTTTTCTTGTCCATCAGTTTTCATTAAAGTAAACCTGACCAAAGGCATAGAATAATTTGAAAATTTCAATATTCTAAAATCTATTGGCAAGTTTGAGACAACGTGCATACTTACTTGAATTTAAAAAAAAAATCAAATAATGAAGTTTACACTTAAAAGTTGTGAAATTTTGTATGGAGGATTTCCAAAACCATGTTAGAGTGAAACTGGAAATCGTATTGTATGAGGGATATCCCCAATTTTCAAACTTTCAAATTGGATTTCAAATGTCTGGAATGCTGCTAGCAGTGTTCTGGGAGCTTATAAAGAGAGCGTACACACATTGCAGCAAAGTACAAGACAGACTCAAAGAATTAGAGCACGTCAAAAGAGTTAGCTAGGCAATTCGGAGTCAACCAGAATTCAATAAAGGCCATCATTAACAAAATTAGAATAGAAGTTAATGAAATTAATGAATGGGAAAGAATACAAGAATATACCATGATGGAATACATGACACTCCTAAGCAATATTTACAAAGAAATAGGAGCTGCAACAAACAAAAAGATGATTTTTAAAAGGAATCCAACAATATACCAAAGACAAAGAAGACATAGACAGAGCCTTATTGCAGGAATTTATAGAATACCCATACAAGACGAAAGGCAACAAAAAGAGCTTTACTACATCGGAGCCACAGGGAGGTTATTAAAAGAAAGGTTAAAAGAACATAAAAGGAACATACAGAAAGAACAGTCAGTCATTGCACTAGTGATGTATGTTATAGTAGAACTGACAGAGGTAGAAGTGGATTGGGAAAGAGCTAAAATAATAAAAAAGATTCAGGACAGACACCTTAGCCTTTCAACAGTGGAATAGACAGGTATGGTCCTTAGTAGTGGAAAATAAACATGCAAAATTTTTAGAGTATTTTTTCACGTGTTATTTCTCATTACTGTTTCAGAAAAAGATTTTGTAAACAGTTATGTCTAGTAAAGGAAAGTCTTTTTTTTATTGTTGTATAATTCATTCTTCGTGTGAATTTTTTTTCACGGTAGTTTTAGATTAGTTTTTGACGATACCCCTCAAAAGAATTTGACAAGTATATTTGTCCCTCACCACCAGGGCTGTGGAGTTGGAGTCACCGTGGAGTTTTGGCATTTTAGCTGGAGTTGGAGTCGTCAAAAAATCCACCGACTCCGACACCTTTTTCATTACCAACTTGTTATGTATATAAAACAGAAAAGCATTGGAATCATGTCAAATTTGACCCTCCATGTTTTTTTTGCAAATCTACACGTTTGAAGATATCCCGAACTCCTCAAAAAAGTCAATAAAAGAGGAAAAATTGTGTGTGTGTGTATTTTGGCATCTAATTTGTTTAATTTCTTTATTTTCTGTTCTGAGATATTAAACAATATCTCAGAATGGGTAAAGTTTAAGAAACGAAATGTGGCACTGTAGCTTGCGTGTAAAGGGGCATTAACCACTTTGACGCTTAATAACTAACTCCTGTGTTAAACCATCTGACTCCTCTGACCACTTTGACCACAGAAATTATTAGACTTCAAACAGGGTGAACAAAATCATGCCCCCCCCCACATAGTCTAACATCGACACATATAGAAAAAAACCTCAAATCTTTTGCTTAATTAACTCGAAATTTCAAGGTGTTCTGAGTCCAAAAATGTAAAAATTTGGGAGAGGTCATTTTTTTGACCGAGCACTACACTTTGTTATATATCTTCTGTTATATATAACAGCTGGAAAAGTAAAAATTATCGAATACATATTTATATATTACTTAGAGGAGTCTTTTAGCTTTGAAATAAAAAGTTTCTATGTTCTATCTTTTTTAGAACTCTATTTATTGAATCTTTTATTCTGAGGTCACGTGATGACATCAGAATTTCCGGGTCTCTTTCGGTAACAAGTCCGCCCCTGGTCGGAGTCGAATGGTAAGGAAGAGTCGGAGTTGGAGTCAGTAGATTTTTATGCAACTCCACAGCCCTGGTCTTTACTACGTTAACCACCTTATCAGCAATTTTACAGATAGATGCTGTCATGTTCAAGGTATTATTCTATCACTAAAGTAATTGAGAGGACTAATCACTCACTACATCACATTTACATGACTTAAAGCTAAATAAAATAAAGCTGTTTTTTGAATTTAAACCAATCTCACAGATAACACTATCCATAAAATTAAATACTAAATTAAGAAGAATTTTGATAGTTCAGTGTTACATACATATAGTATAAGTAAAAAAAAAAATAGAAAATAAATATATAAAAAACATTTTAAAGTAACACTTTAAATATAATATATTTGAATTTAAAAATAATTTTGTATCATTGATTTCTATAGAAATATTTGTTTAATAGGTACATGAATACATTTTAGCTAAAGTGCTGTTGCTGATTTAAAAAACTTAACCCATTGGGGCTTATGACAGTACTTAAATTGTGTTTGCCATAATAAAATAAATTAACGAGTTTTTTTTATATGTGTATACATGTAAACACACACAAATACATAATTTATTAGCATGTTCTGATAACTATAAAAAAATTTGTATATAAAAATTTGTTGTATAATAATCTGTTATAGCAATGAAGATACAGAAATTGATATTTTTGTATCAAATTATGTGATTTCATATAACAACTTTATTCTTAAAATAAAAATATTAAATATATTTTATCTTTACAGATCTATCAGCAGTGTATGACTAAAGCTATACTGTTTATCAGGCAGATATTTTAAATATTTACTTTCAAGTTTTTTATTCTAAATTATATACTTATATAACTGAACTACAACGGAAGTGGCCAAACTTCCTTAATTTAAGAGTCACATGATAAATTTCAGATGTTTGAGAGTCATAAGACATAAATAAATATTACTTACATATTTTTATTGCTATATACATATTTTGTTACAAAAATTTTATATAAATATTAACACCTATTTATGTATGTAATGTTATTTATTCATATCTATAGTTTTTAAACTGCTAACTTATATTAGTTTCAAAAATTGCAAAAATCAAAAATTCACACATTATAACCAATATTTTCAAAATCCTTATTGATTATTGTTTTATCTATATTGAGAATATTTAATACAGTACTGAACAATGAAAACATACAAATTTGCATTTTATTAACATTGAATCAGACTGTCAAAAAGAAAAATAAAAGGAATCAAATCAAAACAGATGTTTTAATATTATTTATTTGTCTTGGTAAATATCTGATCAAAACATGGAAGACAACATGTAAACCAATAAAATTAGAGATATTTTAATCAGATACCACTTTACATAATTATAGTGCTGTTACAATATTTTTATTACACAGACATTGCTACAAATGTCATGCTTTTTACTACTAGTAGAGGTCATGTAAGTCTCCATCTATGTTGTGAGTTGTTGAAAATCCAACTGATATGTTAAGTCCACAATTAAGGACCAGATAGCCAACTCTCATAGACTCTATGGTAGTTGGTCTTAGGATCATAGCACCCTTACTGGGAGCATGCAAAAACAAGTTATTCTATTAGATATGTTCACTCCCTTCAAAATTATGATTTTATTAAGTTTTTAAACATTAAATTAATATTAAATTAGTCCTTATATTCAATAAGTATTAATAGTTAAACCATTTTAAGAAAACTGATAACTGATCATATTTTAAATAATTTTGATAAATAATTCACAATTTTGTTATTTTTTCTTATACAATGTAATAATTTTGATTTTCTAACAGACAATAATAAAGCAAGGAAAACAGTATCTTAAATAATTTGAGAATCATACAAGAGATGTACATATTATTTTTTTGTTAATAGTCTAAGTAGAAGATTTTGCTAATACTAATAATATCGACTTTAACTTTTATAAAACTGAGCATCTTTAATTCATCTATTTGTATTATTAAATGAATTATCAAAATGTCAATTATAATTATGTAATTTAATTTTATCAAATCTTGAAAGCTCTCTAAGATATGTTTTATTTATTAACTTTAAATTTTATATGGATTAATTATTTTTGTTTTATTTGTTATGGACCATTGAACCATTCTAGAGTATTATAAAAATTTAAGTTAATATCATTTGTTGTTAACAAATCTTAAACTAAAATAACAATATCTTTTACTTCTAGCCGTTTAATAGAAAATATGAATCTACCTTATATACTTGAAAAGTTAGTTTATTTATTAGCAATAAAAGCAGAAGGAAAAGGATTACATATATACAGTAGAGCGTTGATTATCCAAATGCTGATCAACCAAAATGTTGGTTAATCAAAAGCATTCTGTGTCATGCTGAATCAAACATTTTTGATACTAGATTAACTTCTAAAGTATAATTTTTTTGTTTTTATATTTTTCAATATAAATACTTATTTTGTTTGTACAAAATACAGAAATAATTTTTAACGATACAATAGCCATGATTATTATTATAAAAATTTTCGTTAGGCTTAACATTGACAAAAATTCAACGCAAAGTGACAGGCAACGGAGAAAAATTTAAACATGGGATATATTAATATACTATATTAATAATGTATTTTTTCATACATAATCAGTAATCCGAAAAATCAATTTTCTGAACAACCCCAGTTCCTAATTGATTCAGATAATTGATGCTCTACTGTAGTCAAATATTATCCTCTATGTTCCTCACTGAATGAACTCTCCAAAGAAATAAGCAATTATTTATTGTGACGACGTCACAATACTGGGCTGCAATTTTTAAAATGTGTGCTCTCCACCTCAAATTAGTAGTGACTTGCCCCAGTACATCATACTTTTCCTTTCACAAAAGAATTGTGCTGGTTGTCTATCTAACATCTTTCTGGGGAAAATTTTTGAATTGAAATAATATGATTTCCAGTTTGCATATACAGGTAACCCTCATATAAAACGGCACTTCTATAGCATGGATTCACTGTAACACGGTTCAAGAATTGGTACCATCCCTGTATAACACGGTACT
This sequence comes from Centruroides sculpturatus, assembly GCF_000671375.1. Taxonomy (NCBI): domain Eukaryota; kingdom Metazoa; phylum Arthropoda; class Arachnida; order Scorpiones; family Buthidae; genus Centruroides; species Centruroides sculpturatus. The sequence goes on from NW_019384773.1 coordinate 118,060, forward strand.
GTTATAGCACGGATTCACTCTGACATGGTTCAAGAATTGGGTAAACCCTCGTACAATATGAAATGTAATAAATTTTTACATACTTAAGTAGTAATAGTTCATGAAAATTATTATTTTTCGTGATCTATTAGTACTTAAGTGTGTAAATTTTCTTTTCTCGCCTTCTGTCGATACACATGGTCCTTCTTGAAACTTGTTTCAATGTTGCCAGATCTCGACGCTTCTGCTTCTGATGTTACCAGATGTTTTTCCTTTATTCCATACTTGCTTTATTCTTCATAAGTGCTTAGCACCATATAAGGAAATTTATGAAGATCTTTTAACTAGAATCAAGCAATCTAAAATTACATACTTTTTGCAAAAGGATGTGAAGATAATGCAGAAAAATGCTCATAGGCTAAGGATAACTTGCCAAAAAGAAAACGCTCTTGGTTAATAGTGCTTTTAGTGATGACAAAGAAAACATTGTTTAATTTATATTAATATGTATCACTTAAGAAAATTTTAATAAAGATATTTATCATAATTATGAAAATATAATAGCATGTTTTTTAATTTTTGGAACCTAACCCTCCTTTTAGTACTAGTTCGTTGTTTCGTATAACACAGATTTGCATAACATGGCAATTTTTTGGAACGTAACTACCATGTTATACGGGGGTTACCTATAGTTAATTGGGGCCTCCTGTTCATAAGGTTTCCATATCTGGTCTTGTGTTTCATCTATCTAACTCTGTTTTCAAGATTAAAGAAAGATGGATGGACGACAGTGGGAGTTTATAGGTCCACACTTTTTTCAAATTGCAGCCCAATTGGTTCTGCTAGTATGTTGTGCTAAAAATTAAGATGCATTGCTCATTAGTTTTTTCAGTTCATGATATTTCCACAGCAGATGATTCTGTAACCATAAGTATGAGAATTGAACAATTATCATTAATCATATTAATCATAAATGGATTAACAAGAAAGGCAAAATAGTGCTTTAGTTTCTGTGTTTTCAATCCCATCTAGGAAATTATTAGGCAGTTCTTGTAATTTATCTTTGTATTCTTCGAAGTTATGGTCTTTTATTTCAATATTAGAGAACGGATTTACTTTCCTTTTGAAATTGGGGAAAGTAACTGAAGTTTTTTGATAATATTTATTCTTGAAAAACTCTTATTTTATTCTAAAATCTGAAAATTGTTTGAGTTAGATCAGAAATAATCTTTTCCTTTCTCTGGAGTGCTAAGTCAAGAGTTTGTATATGAATCATTGTATTATTAAGGGGTATTAGATCTTGCATTCATTCATCATTTTCAAATAGAGGATATATATTGTATTTTCTTAAAAAAAATAATAATAGCTTCCAACAGATCCATGAACCTACTAAAGACATTGTTAGTTGGGAGCTACCTCATAATTCAATAGAAAGACATCACTAGGAAAGTGTATGAAATTGACAATTTCAAAAGCAGATTTCATCATATCTTCATACTTGAAGTATCTGTCTGCTGGGTATTTGTATTGTATAATGCAATGGATGGAGAAACTCTGAAAAGCTGGGATTACATTTCATAAATGCAATTAATCCAGTGTTTTTTCCCACCATTGCAAGTGTTCCATTTATTATAATAACACAATCAAGTTTATCCAGTGGAATATCTGCATTTATTAAGGTTCTGTCAAGTTGACACTATAATCTGTTTTTAGTATCACTAACAGTCATATTCATAACCAAGGATCAAGAGTTAGAAGTTAAACATTTACCATTCAATTTACTTTTCATATGCAATGCTTATTAATTAACTTTTACTAATTCTAACTCTTGATTTTGGTTGTGAATTTGAACGCAAGCCCAAACATCTCTTCTTTCACAGTTACATTGGAGGAAACATATCAAACAAATATTACCAGTTATAAGTTGTCCTATACATAAGTAAATTCATTAAGAGCTAAGCTGAATGAAAGGAAATTCTGTAAATCATTTTCACAGCTTATAGAAGTAAAACATTCATCAACAATTATTAGTTTTCATAATTCAAAAAAAGTAGGGCTCTTAGTATTTGATATTTGAAGTATTTGGGATGTTTGAAGTTCCATGTTCAGCAGTTTTATATTATAATTTAGAAATTTATGGATATTTTATTTTGAATTTTATTTGCTTCAATTATTGAGTTATAATTTACAATTTCATGTTACTTTAACATTTATACTTTTTTATAATTTAAATTTGTTTTCAAATATGAAAATTTTTATAATAATAATTCTTAGATTTTATATCTACAGGTGTTTTTGAAATTACTAGTTTGTATTGGTCTTAAATTGAATTTTATTTTCAGTTTGTTGGATTTTAAATAGTGGCATGCAGTGACATTTAATGATAGAGAAGCTGTACCGGCCCTGGATGGAATCATTGAAAGCATTATACGATATTTTGGTGTGTAGCATCCACAAGCTAAACTGCATGAGGTTGGTGCTCTGTAAAGTGCATGCACGAATGCATATAATCTGGCTGCTTTACATGATTCAAATATTTTTGCCATGAAAGCTATCCCATATTCAACAATACAGCACTTCCATTGGGAATATGCATATATGAATTTATTATATTTGAATATACAATAGCAATCTTATCATTTTTTTTCACGTGTAGTATAGAAATTTGTAATAAGATACACAATGCAGTTATAATAAAATATTAATTTTAAATAATTTAAAGTACATTAAGATATGAAAATAATTGCACAATATATATTTATATNTAATTTAAAGTACATTAAAATATGAAAATAATTGCACAATATATATTTATATTTTAGAAAATACAAGGGAAGCGGCTCTTCCACAGATTCCATAGATGGCATGCCACTGATTTCAAAGTATGAGAAATCTCTCTTTCTTTTCTATTTTACTTGTCTGCAGCATCAGCACTGATCTGGGAGATACACCTCTCTGTAGTGGGACATGAAGCTGGTGTTTGTTCTATTAATTGCTGAAATTTTGTATTATTTGGATCTAACACTGTGACAATTTTAGCTGTATTTTTAAAAATTCACCATCAGAATAAGAGTTTTTAGCACAAGTAATATTCCATGATATAACAAAACCAACTTAAGTTTATTATATCAGCCTTCTTACTGAACATTGTCAGCAGTGTCTGCTGGCTAGTTAATAATAATTTTAATACAGTAACTTGTTTTTCTGTAATTCTATTTTAGGTAGATAATCAAACAAAAGTTTTTGTGATTTGTTTTATAGTGACACTTTAAGTTGTTGGCTTTGTAATTATTGAGTGACAAACTGCAGATAAGATAGAAAGGTTTACCAATGTTAACAATGAATGCAAAATCTTCCTCCTGCTCTGACTTAAAATTCCTTTTTCTTCTTATTTTTGCTGCTAACAATTCGGTGAAGCCATCTTTCTTCAGAAAATTTTCAGAGACACTTTTAAAAAAGTAAAATAAAAAAATAACCAATAAATTCCAATATAGTTCACACAACCAAACTTTACAGTGTCTAGTATCACACTAACATTTTGCTAATTTCATTACACTTTAACATCAGCATTGACAGATAGCTTCCTCTAAAAGCCACAAATTTTCAATTGAAGAATTGCCAAAAATTGCTAAAAGATAAATAACATCCAAAATCTGTGATAAATTTTTATTAAAAAATTAAAAGATGAATCTTGCAGGAAAAGTGTAATTATAGGCATTTTTTTATTAATATTTTTTTCAATAATTAATAATAGTAATACAGTAGAGTCCCAAAATCTTGGCACTCAATAACCCAGCAGTCTGGATAACTCAGCCACACCTAGTTAATTTTCATTATAGACAGTTTTATGCCTCATAAAGTATTTTTCTGAGGTCTGTCTTATCAGGTAAATTACTGTACACTGTGTATTCATTAATTTTCATTTTCATAAAGGCTCTATGCCTTCATAAAGTATGTACTTTTCCTTTAAAGTTATTTGGGCAGTTTATTCTCTGTTGTATTCTCAAGCAAACAATACATACAAGTGCAGTACAGTATTTTCTGAGGAAACACTCTAACTTATTCTTTTTTTAACCTCATTTCCGACAACCCAGCATTTTCACAAACTCGGCCACCCTTCGGTCCACATTAGGCTGAGTTTTCGGGACTCTACTGTACTTGTATTAAACTGAATACATTTTAACAATTTTCTTAGATTAATAGTTCTTAGATTTTGAAAACGTGCAGACTCCCGACTCCCAGGAAATTCATGGACTACAGTTTAAGAAATGCTGCTTAGATTATAGTCTTTCTAGATCAGAATGATTATCCTTTCTGAGTCAACAAATATCATTATGAAATAATCTGATTTACAATAAATTGCCTAATCTGATAACCTGCTCAGCACAATCACACAATTACAAGCCATGCCCATTAAAACTAACATTTTCAACACCAGCTTGTGCGATTGCTGATTCTCTAATATAATTCTTTTGTAATTCCTGCTGATTCTAACTTTCTTTAATCCTTGACTAAAATCTAGCATTAAAATTAACGTTTAAATTTTCAAATATTGACTATAAACATTAAATTTATGTTTTAATCTAGTGAACTCTCGATTTATATCTGGTAAATTATTATAAAGCTTGAAAATTTTTTATTTGCCTTTTATATTAATTATGATGCAAAAAAATGAGCTCAGCCAATGTATTTCCAGAGCCTCACATTATACATCAAAGTGCTGTATGTGGCTTGAGTTGTGTCACCTCTGAACTATAACAACAACTTAGATAACCATTATGTATTTCAGTTTGTTTAATAATTGCAATTGAATGCTAATTAATACTTCCTTATATTTTATTGTATATTAGCACATTTTTTTCATATTATTTTTTCTGCTCTTGGATTTTAATATCTAAAAATGAAATGGCATTTAGAATTTTACAGAATCTTTTATATATGGTAAAAATTACAATTAACATTATATTTAAAATATCACTATGCACATATGAAAATCAACAACTGTTCTGTATGTAAGAAGTAATAATAATTTGAATTTATTAATTCCTTTAATTTATTTATTAAATTATGGGAATGATTGCTTAATGTTTAAATGATATGATGACTAGTATTTGCAAAAATAAAATATCAATAAAATGGGTGTAAATAATTCATGTTTTTAAACTGATTTCTGTTTTGACGTAAGAAAATAACAATACAAAGGGTGGTTATGATATCTCTTTCATTACATTATTGTGCTCACCATTAGTTCAGTGGATAAAACTGTTGAACATTAGTAGTTGTCCCTGGGTTGACATCTGACCAGTGGGATGATTGTGTTTAGTTTTCTGTGTTTTCATTGTGTTTAACATATAAATAAAGCTCAGTTTCCCATAGTAAGCCCTGGTCATATTCCCTTGAGAGATTGCCCTTGTATAGCCTTATCTTATAAAACAAACAAACTTTATATTATTACATTACAATAACAGAAATCTAAAAACTGATTAAGAATGCATTTTAAAAAATTGCAAGCTAATCTTTTGCTTGCATTAAAAGTATGCAAAGAATTAGTTTTCAATGTTTTTTTAAATGCTAATATAAAGTATAGAAATTAATAGACAAATTATAAATTTTTATGAAATCACTATTGTGTCTGTATTTTGTTTATTTCTCAATTTTTGGTAGTATATTTTTCTTCACTGCTGTATCAACTTTAAAAGATGTTTGAATATGTAATCCTAAACTGAGAAAAGAAATAACAGATTATTTTAATACATCTAATAGTCAACAATTGGGCAAAGTTTCTGATATTGCCATGAATTTGTAGAATTATTTCTTTTAATTATTTTTATCATTTAAAACTTTTTAGATCATTCTTCTTGAAAAACTTTTTTATATTTTAAAATTGATTTTCCCAATTTTTAATAATTAGAATTATTTTTTTGTAGGAATTTGTAGAAAATGTAAATATTTTTATAGAATTAAAGCTGTGTTAACAAATATTTTTATTTTAATAACTAATGTTTACAGTTTCATTTCAGTTGTAAACTATTGTTAGAGTCATCAACATAGAAAATAACAAGCTTTTTGAAAAAATTAAACTTGGAATATTAAGTTAAAGATTTAAAGAATTAAAATTAAAACATTATAAAATAGTCAGGGTAATGGAGTGATGGAATCATAATAATGAATTAATCTTGAATAATCTACTGAAGATAATTATTTTTTGCTATTCATAAAGATCCATTTTTTATGGTTTTCTTATCCTGTTTGTTGAAGATTTAGTATGTTGCATATTCCTTATTTCTTTTGTAATTTACTTCATCATCATAGCCTATTTTTATTGTTACAGCTTTCTAAATGTTTATAATAGAATTTAAATATATTTTCAGTCTTATATCAAATATTAAATATATTTTAATTTACGATAATCATGTTCTAGAAATATAATTAAATTTGTATCAGTATCCTGTATTTTATAACATTTTTAAAATTAGTTTTACATAATAAAAAGAACAATACACAAAAACACTTTACACAAATATAATTATTGTCTATATCATTGTATATTTGCCTATCAGTATGCATATACCTTAATTTTAAATATAATTATAATTATTGTTATAAAATGTATAGTGAGAAATGTGCTTCATAAGTTAGTTTGGAGATAATGAAAAATTGTATTATATAAACATCTCAGAACCTGATGTTATTAATCAAAGTCAAATGATTGCTGTAATGTATTGGTAATACCTTATAATTATATATTATATAGTATAGTAAAGTATTATAATTATTAATTTTGATAAGAGATGGCATTTAATTTCTACTTCTAATACCAAATTATTTTAAATCTAATTATTAATAGTAGCAAAAAATAGCCTGATACATTACAGCAATTGTTTGGCTTTGATTAAAATCATATCATTTTATGAATTTTAAAATTTTAACATTAAACTTTATCCTATAGTTCCATTATTTTTAAATTACATTAAAATTTAAAATTACATATTTTATTATTATATACAGTCAAATTTCTCTACAGTGATATTTAGTGGAACAAGAAAAAAAAATCCAGTAACATTTAAAATTTTGGTGGCTCCATCTGTTAAGATATTTTATTAAAAAATCTTTTTACATGTTTTTAATTATAAAATAGCAAAAAGGTTATTTTTGAGGGTAGAGATTGGTTTTATAAAAAATTGTAAATGCAAGTACAATTGTTATTAAGTCAGACCCTACTTGAGATATGACACACACAATCCCTTTTATCTCCCCAGCCCATTGACCTTTAGCTACCAAATTTAATAGCATCAATTCCCTAATATACAAATCTCCCTGTAAAATTTCAGAAATTTTTGACAGAAAGCACAGGAGTCATTAAGCTTCAAAGAGGGTGAACAAAACACAAACATCCATACATACAGAAAAAATCCAAATTTTTTGCATTTCTCGATGTTTCAAGGTTCCAAGTCCAAAAATGTAAAAATCTTGGGGGGTCATTTTTTGACTGATCAACACACTTTCCCTCTGTTATATATAACAGAGCTGGGAAAGTAATATTGTTGTAAAGATTTATTGTTACAATGAGAGATTTTAAAAAAGTATTCCTTCCTTGTTTAACATTATCAGACTGCAAATAGGGTCATTTGTACAAAGTTAGTTATTGCTAGAACAGAAAATTATATAGTATTATTAGTCTCTTTCAGTACAAGATTTAAGTGATTTTATTGGACATAATTTCTATAGTATATATTAAATATCAAAATCCAAAATCAATCATAACCTGAATCTTCCATGTCAAAAATGATCTAAGTAAAACTAGCTCTAAAATATAATTTTTTAAGGAGAATGCCATTAGACCATTGCATATCATGGGTTTGGTCCACAATGGGGCAGCCAGTTGGTGAGAGATTCAATCTGATATATAGATAGGTTTAACAATAATGTCAAGTTGTACATATTTTTGGATATAGTAGATGAAAACAAAGCTAATAAGTGAATGTTGACACAGAAATTTCTAATCATTTTGCCTTCTCTAATAAGTAGATAATTGTTGAAGATTGATACTGCTGTTTGTTTTGATGATATTCTTTGATTCATACACTGATATTTTGAAAAATGTTTTGTTAGTCTGCTTTTTATTTATGTTTTAATAAATAAATGATGACAAACTGGCCTTTCCTATATTTTCAGCAATTAAATAGCAGTGTTTCTGGCTTCTGAATATTTGCATTATTTTTTACAATGCTGTCACTGTTGGAAAAACACAAAAAGTCAGTTTGTTGTCACTTATTTAGTAGCTCCAGTTTTAAGAATAATTTTGATTTAATAAATTCTTTTTATTGAAACATTCCTAAAAATTTCACTATATTAATTTTCAATAAACTTCTTGAAATTATATATTTTTTTCCAATTCTGTATTTTTTTACTGTAATTCAGAATATGTAAAGTTAAATGAATAAAATGGAATTCCAAACTGAAAAGGAAAAACAAACTAATAGGTTTAAAGCATGAAGTATCAGATCATTTTCACAAATTGTGTGATTAAAGTTCTATCAATTTTTGTGTTATAATAAATATTATTCATTATTTGGTGTGATAAGTTTTGAACTTGATGGATTATCCAAAACTTCATGAAAACTTTTTTGCCTGCTTGTGAATTTTTATCTTGTTTTTATTGTCTTTTGACAGTAAAAACAGGATGAAAATCCACAAGCAGTCATAATAACTCTGGAAAATAAATTGTTGGTTCAAAAATGTATGCATTGAATAATTCTAGTTTATATTAAATATTTTCTTAATAATTCTTATGGAATTACTTTTTTAAAATAATTATTAATAAAATTATATACTGTATTAAATAACACAATAATATAATTTAATTAGGATGATTTTAGTTACATTATTAAAGTTTTTACAAATATTATGTGTGTTTGTAGTTTTATTGAAGATTTTTGAATAAAATATATTTTTGTAATTTCTGTTGAAATATCTCTTTCTCTCTCTCCTTTTCTTTTTTCTTTAAGATTTTAATATATTTTTTATATTCAATAATAATGTGGTTATATTTAAAGGACAATCAAATCACAGGTTGCTGGTGATATATCTTATTTTTATAATTTCTCCTCTGTCAACTGGCAACTGGGTGATTTGATTGTCCTTTAAACATAACCATGTTGTTATTGGATATAAAGAAATAAATTTTAGGACAAAAAGCTTCACCTTATATTTTAATTTTTTTGTATTATTTATTGAATATAAATAATAATAAAATAATTAAAGAGGAATAATTTAATTTACTCTGATAAATTATATATAATTTTCTGACAATGAAATTATAAACATAATTAATTATTTATCAAAAAAAGGAAATAATTATATAAATTGAGAAAATTTTGAAATTTCTCAAATATTTTAAAATAATAATTGTATTTAAATTACAAATAAAAGTAAATATTTAAAGTTGAGAGGAAGCTCTGATTTAAATTTATTTTAAAGTGTTATTTTGAAATCACTTCTATCTTCTTAATTTAACCTTTCATAGTTACTCCACATAAATGGTGATGATTAAACCTAGCAGTAGCTGAAAGTGTTTCTGACCTAATAAACTGGATTTACAGGTATTTATAATTGTTCACTTCAAGGATATCTTAAAGGAAATAATAAAGAATACTATGTTATACAAAAACTTACTCTTGGAATGTTATTCATGTAGTTTTTATTATTGACTCTTTGTTGTATCTTCATTTATCAAAAAGATATTTTAAGTATTCAAGCCATTAATGTCAAAGCGTGGTCATGGTTATTATATAATTATAAATTAATTGTAATTGAATGATATCATGCTTTCTTCAACTAATTTTTTAAATATTTTACAATATATTTAGTTTATTTTAAAAATTATATATTCCAACTTAGTAATTTTGGAATAATCTTGGAAGAACTTTGCTATAAATTTATTTATTTATTAGAATTCAGAATATCTTAATTTAAATTTTAATATTTAATTAAATTAAATGCTAATTTTATATAATTTTATTCAGTAATATACACCTATAATATATATTGTTTATATAAACTTTTTTAATAAATATTAATAATTATAATATTAATAACAGATTACATATTGTTATTTAAATTTTAAACTTGTTTCAATTATTTTTTTATAGAATCAAGCTTACAATTGTAGTTTGTGATTAACTCAAATTATAATTTGTATAGTAATTTACATCTAATTATAATTAAGATAATTATACTATATAGATAATAAGTTTATTTATTTATATTTGTATAGCTCTATATCTAGAATCAGGAAATATTTTGTTTTTTTATAATTCTTTAATATTAATCACATTATTGGGAACACCAACAGAGGAAACATGGACAGGAATGACACAACTTCCAGATTATAAGGTAAATAAAAAGCAAATTTATTCATATTTTGATTATTCATTTATCAGCTAGTTTTCAAAAATTTCAAATAATTTAAAATTGTAGATAAATACAATCTTAAATTATGAAGAATGCAGATAAATTTGGAATTGTCTTTATCTGCAGTCTTAAATTTTAAATAAGAAAGAATTTAGAAATTGATTTCTTGATTAATTTTTCATGATTATGATAACTGGGATTTAGTTTATCTTTAAGCATTTTTTGTTTCTTTATTAAGATGAATTGAATTTTTGAAAATGATTTTTTTAAACACTATTGTATTACTTATTCATAGCATATATTAATAAGGAATAGTTAGTTTTATATTTAATCTTAAAATAATAATTTATTTCTGTATTTAAGTTTCTTCTAAAAATATATTCAGGAATAAAATATGCAATAAAAGATAAAATATATATACAGACTGTACAGAGATACCAACCTGAGAAGAGGGCCATCAGTATCACAGGATCATATGGTTGACATGACATGGTTGGAAAATGAGGTGGATGGAGGAGCAATTCCACCATCCACCTGCTTCCAATGTGATGTCATTGCTTCAAGTTTAAGATATTCATAAACCATCTTACTTTTACTCTAAAATAAGTTTGAATGTTTTCAAATTATAATCTGAAAAAAATTATACAATTATAATGTTACTTAGTACTGTATAACTTAATTAAATTTCATAAATTTAGTTATATAATATTAAGTAATATATAAATAAAAATCCACTTTATGTAAAATTCTTAAAATTTGAATATTTATTAATATATTATTTTATAATAGATTTTAAAAATAAATTCAAATTGATTTTTCTTATTTAATAGAATAAATTCTTATAAAATTGAGAGAATACACCATTTTTCTCTATATCGTGCACATACATGATCTCTTTGCTTGGACTTTTTTGGAATGCCTGATTGTGATGTTAGAAAAGCAATACATCATTTTTAGACATGAGTATAAGCCATTTTTGGACAGGTTTTAGTGCAACTGTGATTGAGTCTCACATACAGGGACAATTTTTAAACAGATTTTTGATTAGCTGATTTCAAACTGAAAGCATTGTTGTTATGTGCTGATTAGTTTGAGATATGGCATACTAGTGATTCAATGTGGACAAAGTATTAACTAACACCTACATGCCTTGTTGTGGCTTGTTAGCATACTTATTTGAGAATGTATAGAATCATTCCATAGTTTTTAGAGAGTTATCAGTAAATCTATAATTTACACACAGTTTCTATAGAAACTGTGGAAAATCTATAGTGATTGAAAACTCTGGACTATATAAACTATATATGTGATGATGAAACCCATATGTTTTAAAATGTTTGTATATTAAAAATAATTTACCTTTTTTTATAAGATCTGCAAGATGACATTTATTTATATAGTTTTGTAATTCATAATTCATTCAGTTGTTATTCATGTATATTTCAATTTATAGTTTCAGCACTTTTGGTAAAATAATAATAAAACAAATTCATTATTATGTCTTTTTCATATATATTTATGGAAATACAAAATTTTTTATAATTTTTATTTTATACTTTACAAGGTAAACATAAGAAAGAACAGATTACAAACTTATTATTAGTAATTATGACAAATGCAGTCAAATTCAAATGGTATTCTATGATAATTAAAATTAATAATAATATTTGTGTTATGAATTTTATAATTTCTAATGCTGAGAACTCATGATTTTGTATTTACAGTTGTCTATTTTATTACTATAACTATCTTTCAAGTTAAATAATAGCATTTACTTAATATTGTAATAAATTTAACATTAAACATAAATATGTATAAAGAAAAATCAATGAAAACAACAAAAACAATATTTTAAAAAACTTTGTTTAAAGCAATTAAATAATAAAAAATTATATCTTTTTGAAAGAAAATGCAAAACTATATCTGTGATGCTTGTATAGTCTCTTTGATTAAAAAATAGCACACTTTTAAACTTTACTGAAGAATTTAAAATAACAGGATGATAAATCAAGGCTACTGGGAGTGTGATAAATTATTCTATTTAAATTTACAGATAATTTCCATAGTCAAATAAGCTCATGTGCTAGAATTGTTCTGAAGAATTATTTCCTTATCAATACTTACATTACTTTGGTCTTTGCGGACCTTTAATAGAAATAAAAAAATGGAGTTTAGAATATTTATTTCATGTCTTTATGGACATTATGATAAAATGAATAAATTTCTATAAGTAAAAATTTAATCTTTAGCCAAAAGAAATAAAGAATCTCTCTTTTGTTTGAATGTGTCTGTTCTAATGAATATTTTATATTATATATATATTTTTTTTATTATTGATTTCNTGACTCTTTGTTGTATCTTCATTTATCAAAAAGATATTTTAAGTATTCAAGCCATTAATGTCAAAGCGTGGTCATGGTTATTATATAATTATAAATTAATTGTAATTGAATGATATCATGCTTTCTTCAACTAATTTTTTAAATATTTTACAATATATTTAGTTTATTTTAAAAATTATATATTCCAACTTAGTAATTTTGGAATAATCTTGGAAGAACTTTGCTATAAATTTATTTATTTATTAGAATTCAGAATATCTTAATTTAAATTTTAATATTTAATTAAATTAAATGCTAATTTTATATAATTTTATTCAGTAATATACACCTATAATATATATTGTTTATATAAACTTTTTTAATAAATATTAATAATTATAATATTAATAACAGATTACATATTGTTATTTAAATTTTAAACTTGTTTCAATTATTTTTTTATAGAATCAAGCTTACAATTGTAGTTTGTGATTAACTCAAATTATAATTTGTATAGTAATTTACATCTAATTATAATTAAGATAATTATACTATATAGATAATAAGTTTATTTATTTATATTTGTATAGCTCTATATCTAGAATCAGGAAATATTTTGTTTTTTTATAATTCTTTAATATTAATCACATTATTGGGAACACCAACAGAGGAAACATGGACAGGAATGACACAACTTCCAGATTATAAGGTAAATAAAAAGCAAATTTATTCATATTTTGATTATTCATTTATCAGCTAGTTTTCAAAAATTTCAAATAATTTAAAATTGTAGATAAATACAATCTTAAATTATGAAGAATGCAGATAAATTTGGAATTGTCTTTATCTGCAGTCTTAAATTTTAAATAAGAAAGAATTTAGAAATTGATTTCTTGATTAATTTTTCATGATTATGATAACTGGGATTTAGTTTATCTTTAAGCATTTTTTGTTTCTTTATTAAGATGAATTGAATTTTTGAAAATGATTTTTTTAAACACTATTGTATTACTTATTCATAGCATATATTAATAAGGAATAGTTAGTTTTATATTTAATCTTAAAATAATAATTTATTTCTGTATTTAAGTTTCTTCTAAAAATATATTCAGGAATAAAATATGCAATAAAAGATAAAATATATATACAGACTGTACAGAGATACCAACCTGAGAAGAGGGCCATCAGTATCACAGGATCATATGGTTGACATGACATGGTTGGAAAATGAGGTGGATGGAGGAGCAATTCCACCATCCACCTGCTTCCAATGTGATGTCATTGCTTCAAGTTTAAGATATTCATAAACCATCTTACTTTTACTCTAAAATAAGTTTGAATGTTTTCAAATTATAATCTGAAAAAAATTATACAATTATAATGTTACTTAGTACTGTATAACTTAATTAAATTTCATAAATTTAGTTATATAATATTAAGTAATATATAAATAAAAATCCACTTTATGTAAAATTCTTAAAATTTGAATATTTATTAATATATTATTTTATAATAGATTTTAAAAATAAATTCAAATTGATTTTTCTTATTTAATAGAATAAATTCTTATAAAATTGAGAGAATACACCATTTTTCTCTATATCGTGCACATACATGATCTCTTTGCTTGGACTTTTTTGGAATGCCTGATTGTGATGTTAGAAAAGCAATACATCATTTTTAGACATGAGTATAAGCCATTTTTGGACAGGTTTTAGTGCAACTGTGATTGAGTCTCACATACAGGGACAATTTTTAAACAGATTTTTGATTAGCTGATTTCAAACTGAAAGCATTGTTGTTATGTGCTGATTAGTTTGAGATATGGCATACTAGTGATTCAATGTGGACAAAGTATTAACTAACACCTACATGCCTTGTTGTGGCTTGTTAGCATACTTATTTGAGAATGTATAGAATCATTCCATAGTTTTTAGAGAGTTATCAGTAAATCTATAATTTACACACAGTTTCTATAGAAACTGTGGAAAATCTATAGTGATTGAAAACTCTGGACTATATAAACTATATATGTGATGATGAAACCCATATGTTTTAAAATGTTTGTATATTAAAAATAATTTACCTTTTTTTATAAGATCTGCAAGATGACATTTATTTATATAGTTTTGTAATTCATAATTCATTCAGTTGTTATTCATGTATATTTCAATTTATAGTTTCAGCACTTTTGGTAAAATAATAATAAAACAAATTCATTATTATGTCTTTTTCATATATATTTATGGAAATACAAAATTTTTTATAATTTTTATTTTATACTTTACAAGGTAAACATAAGAAAGAACAGATTACAAACTTATTATTAGTAATTATGACAAATGCAGTCAAATTCAAATGGTATTCTATGATAATTAAAATTAATAATAATATTTGTGTTATGAATTTTATAATTTCTAATGCTGAGAACTCATGATTTTGTATTTACAGTTGTCTATTTTATTACTATAACTATCTTTCAAGTTAAATAATAGCATTTACTTAATATTGTAATAAATTTAACATTAAACATAAATATGTATAAAGAAAAATCAATGAAAACAACAAAAACAATATTTTAAAAAACTTTGTTTAAAGCAATTAAATAATAAAAAATTATATCTTTTTGAAAGAAAATGCAAAACTATATCTGTGATGCTTGTATAGTCTCTTTGATTAAAAAATAGCACACTTTTAAACTTTACTGAAGAATTTAAAATAACAGGATGATAAATCAAGGCTACTGGGAGTGTGATAAATTATTCTATTTAAATTTACAGATAATTTCCATAGTCAAATAAGCTCATGTGCTAGAATTGTTCTGAAGAATTATTTCCTTATCAATACTTACATTACTTTGGTCTTTGCGGACCTTTAATAGAAATAAAAAAATGGAGTTTAGAATATTTATTTCATGTCTTTATGGACATTATGATAAAATGAATAAATTTCTATAAGTAAAAATTTAATCTTTAGCCAAAAGAAATAAAGAATCTCTCTTTTGTTTGAATGTGTCTGTTCTAATGAATATTTTATATTATATATATATTTTTTTTATTATTGATTTCTTTTAATAGTTTAATTGTAGTTTTTAAGTTTAAAACAGCTATTATCAAATTATCTCATTGTTGTAACTAATTAATACAAATAGAAATTATTAAAAAATCTACCTTTAAAACTATTATTGTAAATAACAGTTTATACTAATAGTACATACTGTTATTTCCAGGAAAAAATTTTAAATAGTTGATTTATGATGTTAGCTGGCTATTATTATCTACAAATTTCTGTACAAATCTCAATTAATGACAATAAAACTATATTTGTATTATATAACACACTATAGTATGGTTTTCTTCAAAAATGGTAATAGTAAATAAAATGAAATAAAGTAAAAAAAATATTTAGCTGGTCATTTGACCAGCAAAAACTGGCTTAAGAAGAAAACTGAAGCAATTAAATTTTAAAAGTTTGTAACTGAATGGGAAAGGTTTGAAAATTAAATATAAGTAAAAATAAAGTAAATGTGAATACTACAAAATTAAACCACAGAAAGTTGTTTCAATCAAGTTTAAAACTAAATTAGTATTCAACAGCTAATTCTAACACCAATAATAAATAGTAGTAATGTGTATTCTTTAATGTTAGAACCATTATACTGTCTAATGGTAAAATTATATAGAAAAAAAGTGCAGTATGACTTGATTTGTGAGAATTTGAAACAGTGAGTTATCTTTTATCTCTGATTTATTAGATGAAGTACTTCATACAATGACTGCTAACTGCTATTTTAAGAGAACAAAATATTTTAATCACAGATATGACCAGATTGAAATTCTCACATACTCTTATTAGCTAGCTTGTGGATTCCAGTTTTTACTTTTTTTTTTGTTTCATTCATATTATGCCTTCATTCTCTAGGTGTAGTGTTATTTGTTCTAACACAATTGTACAATTTAATAAACTTTTATTTCTACATTACAAATCCTTCTATTGATGATTACAATTATATTACTTAGAAAACAATTTTATTTTACTCTATGTTACTTAATATTCTGCTTGCTTACTGTCTCAATTGATTTTTGTTTTATCATTAAATAAAGAAATTGCTAACTTACATGTTTACTTGTCTCATTTTATATTAGTTACTTTTTATATCAGTAAATAATTTAATTGACACTTACAACCAAAATCAATCTTGCCCTGTTTATAAGATTTTGATTTATAAGTGGCTTTGATTTATGTTACACTGTAATTGGCATTAATATCAAGAACTTATTTTTTGTCCCAATCTTTTAATTTTAACTACCATAATTGCAAAAATTTCTCTTTGCTTGGACTTTTTTGGAATGCCTGATTGTGATGTTAGAAAAGCAATACATCATTTTTAGACATGAGTATAAGCCATTTTTGGACAGGTTTTAGTGCAACTGTGATTGAGTCTCACATACAGGGACAATTTTTAAACAGATTTTTGATTAGCTGATTTCAAACTGAAAGCATTGTTGTTATGTGCTGATTAGTTTGAGATATGGCATACTAGTGATTCAATGTGGACAAAGTATTAACTAACACCTACATGCCTTGTTGTGGCTTGTTAGCATACTTATTTGAGAATGTATAGAATCATTCCATAGTTTTTAGAGAGTTATCAGTAAATCTATAATTTACACACAGTTTCTATAGAAACTGTGGAAAATCTATAGTGATTGAAAACTCTGGACTATATAAACTATATATGTGATGATGAAACCCATATGTTTTAAAATGTTTGTATATTAAAAATAATTTACCTTTTTTTATAAGATCTGCAAGATGACATTTATTTATATAGTTTTGTAATTCATAATTCATTCAGTTGTTATTCATGTATATTTCAATTTATAGTTTCAGCACTTTTGGTAAAATAATAATAAAACAAATTCATTATTATGTCTTTTTCATATATATTTATGGAAATACAAAATTTTTTATAATTTTTATTTTATACTTTACAAGGTAAACATAAGAAAGAACAGATTACAAACTTATTATTAGTAATTATGACAAATGCAGTCAAATTCAAATGGTATTCTATGATAATTAAAATTAATAATAATATTTGTGTTATGAATTTTATAATTTCTAATGCTGAGAACTCATGATTTTGTATTTACAGTTGTCTATTTTATTACTATAACTATCTTTCAAGTTAAATAATAGCATTTACTTAATATTGTAATAAATTTAACATTAAACATAAATATGTATAAAGAAAAATCAATGAAAACAACAAAAACAATATTTTAAAAAACTTTGTTTAAAGCAATTAAATAATAAAAAATTATATCTTTTTGAAAGAAAATGCAAAACTATATCTGTGATGCTTGTATAGTCTCTTTGATTAAAAAATAGCACACTTTTAAACTTTACTGAAGAATTTAAAATAACAGGATGATAAATCAAGGCTACTGGGAGTGTGATAAATTATTCTATTTAAATTTACAGATAATTTCCATAGTCAAATAAGCTCATGTGCTAGAATTGTTCTGAAGAATTATTTCCTTATCAATACTTACATTACTTTGGTCTTTGCGGACCTTTAATAGAAATAAAAAAATGGAGTTTAGAATATTTATTTCATGTCTTTATGGACATTATGATAAAATGAATAAATTTCTATAAGTAAAAATTTAATCTTTAGCCAAAAGAAATAAAGAATCTCTCTTTTGTTTGAATGTGTCTGTTCTAATGAATATTTTATATTATATATATATTTTTTTTATTATTGATTTCTTTTAATAGTTTAATTGTAGTTTTTAAGTTTAAAACAGCTATTATCAAATTATCTCATTGTTGTAACTAATTAATACAAATAGAAATTATTAAAAAATCTACCTTTAAAACTATTATTGTAAATAACAGTTTATACTAATAGTACATACTGTTATTTCCAGGAAAAAATTTTAAATAGTTGATTTATGATGTTAGCTGGCTATTATTATCTACAAATTTCTGTACAAATCTCAATTAATGACAATAAAACTATATTTGTATTATATAACACACTATAGTATGGTTTTCTTCAAAAATGGTAATAGTAAATAAAATGAAATAAAGTAAAAAAAATATTTAGCTGGTCATTTGACCAGCAAAAACTGGCTTAAGAAGAAAACTGAAGCAATTAAATTTTAAAAGTTTGTAACTGAATGGGAAAGGTTTGAAAATTAAATATAAGTAAAAATAAAGTAAATGTGAATACTACAAAATTAAACCACAGAAAGTTGTTTCAATCAAGTTTAAAACTAAATTAGTATTCAACAGCTAATTCTAACACCAATAATAAATAGTAGTAATGTGTATTCTTTAATGTTAGAACCATTATACTGTCTAATGGTAAAATTATATAGAAAAAAAGTGCAGTATGACTTGATTTGTGAGAATTTGAAACAGTGAGTTATCTTTTATCTCTGATTTATTAGATGAAGTACTTCATACAATGACTGCTAACTGCTATTTTAAGAGAACAAAATATTTTAATCACAGATATGACCAGATTGAAATTCTCACATACTCTTATTAGCTAGCTTGTGGATTCCAGTTTTTACTTTTTTTTTTGTTTCATTCATATTATGCCTTCATTCTCTAGGTGTAGTGTTATTTGTTCTAACACAATTGTACAATTTAATAAACTTTTATTTCTACATTACAAATCCTTCTATTGATGATTACAATTATATTACTTAGAAAACAATTTTATTTTACTCTATGTTACTTAATATTCTGCTTGCTTACTGTCTCAATTGATTTTTGTTTTATCATTAAATAAAGAAATTGCTAACTTACATGTTTACTTGTCTCATTTTATATTAGTTACTTTTTATATCAGTAAATAATTTAATTGACACTTACAACCAAAATCAATCTTGCCCTGTTTATAAGATTTTGATTTATAAGTGGCTTTGATTTATGTTACACTGTAATTGGCATTAATATCAAGAACTTATTTTTTGTCCCAATCTTTTAATTTTAACTACCATAATTGCAAAAATTCTGTATGTGTGTGTGTGTATATATATACACATATGTACTGTAGATCTTTCACTTAGCTGGTGTATATGCACTGCATATACACAAATAAATATGTTTGAATTTAATTAAAATATTTTAGTTAATGTTAACAAAGTCAGTTAGTCTAACAATATGCTCTGCATTCCTTTAAAAAATTTTCCAGACACTTTCATTATAATAGGTATTTTGTGATTATCTGTGAGGTTAGACAAGATCAGTAATTGCATGAAGATTGGCTACAAAACAAAAATCAGTTTGTTTATCTTTACTTTGATTTCTTAATGATCTTGTTTTATGTATTGTAGTTAACTTAAAAACTTGCCAAACAATATCATAATACGAGGCGTGTTTTTAAAGTAAGTACCGTTTTGAAATATAAAAAAAACAAGCAAACATTTTTAACAAAATTTTTATTTATGTGAAAGCCCATATTTTACACTACTTTTCTACATAATTCCCATTAATATTGAGACACTTATCGTATCGTGGGACCAGCTTTTGTATTCCGTCCTCAAAGAATGTTGCCGCCTGATGAGACAACCACTGCAGAACGGTCGTTTTGACTTCGTCGTGATTGTTATGGCGCTGCCCTGCCAGATGCTTCTTCAAATGCAGAAACAAATGATAGTCACTCGGCGCTAGGTCGGGACTGTATGGAGGGTGGTCTAATTGTTCCCAGCCAAATGATGTGATTAGGTCTTGAGTTTGATTTGCCGTATGTGGACGAGCATTATCGTGGAGCAAAACGACACCCTTGCTCAGTAAGCCCCGCCTTTTGTTTTGTATTGCACGGCGCAGTTTTTTTAAAGTCTCGCAGTATGCAGCTGAATTGATTGTTTCACGATGAGGCAAAAAATCAACAAGCAACACTCCGTATCTGTCCCAAAACACCGTGCACATGATTTTCTGAGCAGAAATTGTTTGCTTGAACTTGACTTTCCTTGGAGATGATGAATGTCGCCATTCCATGGATTGTTGCTTTGATTCCGGTGTAACGTAGGCTACCCACGTTTCATCGCCTGTAACAATACGACTTAAAAAATCATCTCCTTCGTCACTGTAGCGCTCAAGAAAAGTCAATGCACTGGCCAAACGTTTGGTTTTGTGCTCCTCCGTCAACATTTTCGGCACCCAACGGGAACACAACTTCCGATAATTTAATCGTCCGGTCACAATTTCATAGAGAACACTTCTTGAAACTGCAGGAAACTCTTTAGATAAAGATGAAATCGTGAATCGTCTGTTCTCTTTCACTCTACAGTCCACTTTTTCAATCAAATCGTCGATAATGACTGAAGGTTGCCCACTTCGTTCCTCATCGTGAATGTTTGTGCGGCCATTACTAAAGGCCCTAACCCATTTTTGTACCATTCCTTCACTCATAACGCTTTCACCATAAACTTCACAGATTTGGCGATGAATTTCAGCCACTTTTGAGCCTTTAGCACTGAGAAAATGAATAACGGCACACACTTCTCAGTCGGCGGGATTCTCAATGAGCGGCGGCATTTCAATAACACACAAACAACAGTAAACACAGTCGACTGGCTCCGTAATGGCGTTTGTAGCTTCCCAACAGATGTAGGTACACAGCGCGCATGCGCTAAGTGCTGACTGCAGCGCTCCAGCAGTGTTATATTAAAACGGTACTTACTTTAAAAACACGCCTCGTACATCAGGCTATTTTCTGTCTACATTATTAATTAATTTTAAGTAATTTGTTACTAGAGATAGACTTTAGGTGCCATTTCTTATTAAATTTAATAGCCCAATGCATTATGGTATTGTTTGGCATTAACTAATAACATTGGGTATTGAGATGTTTATATATGTACAACTTAAAAACATTTTATATTATTAAGGAACAGCTATTAATGAAACTGTCATATTCTCACAAAGACTTGTTTTATGTAAAATATCTTTTCAAGTAGAATTCTTTAGTGCTTTGTAAAGAGGTTATTACTTTTATTATTGCTATTACTTGTTATGAAGATTCTATAAAGATTTTGTTCAGACGTTTGGATTTTTTTCACAGCAAGTTTTAAATTAGTGATGTAACGAATATTCGGTTACTGTTCGGTATTCAGCGTATTTGGCCTATTTTTCACTATTCAGCCGAATACCTAAAAACAGGAGTAATAAATAACAAAAACACAGTAAATTAGTCATTTTGGTATTTAGATTTAATGTTGTTGGGTATTTATGGGTATTTATTTATAACTTGTAACATGCACAAAATAAAAAAGAAAATAATATTAGTCACATGTGTGAGAATATCTCTTCCACTATGGTTGTTAGTACCACTTAATCGGCGCTAGTTGGTAAAACTAGTTCTCGGAGTTTTGGATCGAGAGATCCGATCTTAAATCTTTTTCTAGGAGGGCTGTTAATATTTAAAACGATCTGGACTGTGAAGTCTAGATTTATGTCAGGGACCTGACACCAGTTAATCAGTTATTTTACACGCGGATTAACACGCGTTATCCCTAAACTCGGGAATTGGAAGAAGCATGGGAACTTAAATGTAGATGAATATCTAACAAGAACCAAGTCATTTATAAACAAAGTAAATATTTAATAAATCAAATAATAAAGATATACAACAATGAATCTAACCTATATTTCTAAATCTAACTTAAACTATCTTATTTCTAACCTAACATGTGAGAGAGTTTACATCAATCTATTCAGAGCTTGTATTACCTCTGTATCTACCATATCTGTATGAAGATCTACTTCCTTCCTTTACTATTATTTCTTCTTTATATTTTCTTTGGGAGGTTCTTCAAATATCTTTCCTTTCAACCATCTTATCGTATGCTATACATCAGTTTAACCTTTTCGTATGTCGTATATTGGATTCATATGTATGGCTTCTTACGTATTCTCCTTAGTATGGCAATTGTCTCTTTTTGACTGATTTGCTGCAAAGGTACTGTATTTACATATGGCAAGATCTTCCTCTAACAGACTGCTGCCCCAAATGGCGCAAAAACGGCCCGTTTTATTCTGTCCTCTGTACTGTGTGCAAAATTATCAACTCATCACCAGTTCGCCTGGGAAAGGAAATCAACTTCCTTTCAAATTCTGCTGTTTCCTCCGTTTTGTGTAGATAAAATCTTGGTGAGGTTCGAAATATTATTTTCTCTAAAATTTTTAGTTTCTTTTTGAACCTATTATGTTGTTTACAAACCTTCTTCACCCTTTTGACCCTCACACATGTATTCACAATTTATAATTACAAAGATCAGCACATGTACACGCCTATCATTGGAGAATCCTCGCACATCTGAGGGTCTGACTCTATTCTATTCTATTCTTCTCCCCCGTGTTCATATGGAGATAACAGCCTTAGTGTGCTTTTTCTCTGAAGAGCGGCGCTACCTACTTAGGTGAAGCGACCCGTCCGTGAAAAATACTTTTCTAGTATTCATATATGATTCTCTGGATGCATGTTGGCTTGTGGCCAATAAATTGGTGATAACATTAAGTTCAGCTTTAAACGTTTCTCCAGTTCCTTACGTGCCTCTTCATAATTTGGGCACCTTAACTAAAAGTACTCAGGTGTTTCTGCTTCCTGACAAAAAGAGCAATTGGGGGATGGGACTAGACCTCACGAAAAAAGAAACATGTTAAGAGGAGCCATAGCCGTTCAAAGCCTTGCAAGCAAATTCTCCGCCCACCTAGAAGATGCATGTTGATACGGCCAGGGGTCAATTGGCCTGAGATGTTCATCTGAGGGTCTGACCCTGCCTATCCTTCTTTTTAAGCGCTCGTCTTTGCTCTTCCCTTTCTCTTTCCACTATCACTCTAATCCATGTATGCTTATGCATACATCATAATACGCGCTCACGATGCTTTCGATTCGTCACTTTTCCGTCGTAGAGTTCTCATTTTACAATTACATGACTCTGCCTGGTGATAACGGAGAAAAGAGACAGATAGGACATCGGTATAAGTCACAGCTATAATTTCACAGATTCAAGCCAGCTTGGTAGCCCGAATGGCCCCAGGCTTTCGCCTGTGCATGCTAAGTGACTTTCATTACAAGCATTTAGCTTTCTGAAGTCTATGACGACAATCGTTTGGCATTGATGGCCGTGAATTTCGTGCCAATAAGCTGTCTTGACTTGTTCGATTATGTTATCAACTCAATTTCATATTTATTTTCACATTTTCACTTTGCGGTCCTTCTCTGTTCTTTTTCTGTTATTTACACATGTAGGTCATTTCATTGTTATCCACATTTGATATCGTCGTTTATCACATACTTCCATGACACTCTTGTCTGTCTGCTACAACTACCAAGAATTAACGCGATTGGCGAAGTGTAGTGACAGCGGGCCAATAGAGAGCAGGATCCTTGCCATAATGCAGTTTGCGCGCCAATTTTCGTACATGCATTAATCAAGCCGAGTAGTTTGGCCAAATATTTGGATATTTGGCCACGCTCCTGGCCGAATATACTATTCATTGCAACACTATTTTAAATTATAATTTCTCATTTATATTATCATCTCAATGTAGAACTGACAAATACACAATGAATATTATTAGTTTTTCCTTTTTATGCATTCTTTCACAGTGTTTTGTTTATAGTTACAAATCTGTAAATTCTTTATATGTATATATCTTGTATTATTAAGAGCAGTGATCTAATTGAGATGTTCTACATTATCATCAAAACCTGATAATATAAGAAAGTTGTTAATAGTTCTATATAAAGCCACACATAACAACTTAGGATTTACAGTAGACCCCCTATAAAACGGGTTCCTATAATTACGATTCCTATAAGACAGCGAAAAAGTTGCGACGGTATCCGTAAAAAACGGTAAAAAACTCCTATAATTACGTAAAACATCATCAGGCAGCCGAACTACTTTCCGTGCCGTCAAGCGCCACGCTACGGAGAGATTACTATCGTCTGTACAGTATTATATATAAATTATATATAAATTAGGTACTGTACATATAATTATATATTAATTATATATAAATTAGGTATTGTATATATAATTATATATTAACTTAATTTATTGTAACTTTATTATAATTATATATATA
>NW_019384773.1:143771-150754 GCF_000671375.1 Centruroides sculpturatus
TATATATATATATATATATATAAGGAAAAAATAAAATATATAAATAGAGTTTATATTAAATATGAAAATTAATTTAAACAGAATACCCTATATTCCAGATAGGATTAAGAAATTGGAAATTTTAAATTCTGGATTTAATTATTTAGTTGCAATTGAGAATTGAAAAATTCTTTTCCAATTTAATGTATATGCATAGATACTTATAAAGTGATATTATTTATCTTTTCAAATATTTTTTTATAGATGATTTAATTAAAACATACCTATCGTTATAAAAATAACATTGATCTAAACATTAAATTTAAAATTCCCAATTGCATGAATTGAAAAATAGTATGAATTGAATTTATTTATTTTTTTGTAAAATAAAAATTATTAAATTCATTCATTCATTTCACTTCTTGTTATATTTATAAGCATTTTTATATTATCAAGAACTAAATATACTTTATATGTTTGATTTTAACCTTTTTTACATATGTTTCCTGTTTAAATCTCTTGATGAATAGTGCTTATCATTATTCATTCCATTCTTCTGAAGTAATTCTAAGTATTTGCAAATGCAAACTATTATCCAGATTCTAGTCCAAAGTCTCATTTTATGAAGAATCATCATTTTATCATTTTTTAAATTGGAGAATGACACAATGAAATATATTTATTCTTAGATGAAATGGTTACTCTGAAAGTTACTCTGAAATACAATTTAATAATAATATTTTAAATATTTATATGCTTGTTTATTTAATATATTTATGAATTAATTGTAAGTAGTGAATTTTTTATTTTTTATATTATTACTCACATTCATACATAACATCATGGTTTAGCTATTGATCATTTTTTTATTTGAAAGTTAAAAAATGCCTGTCTAGTGGAAATATTTTCAGTTGTGACTCATAAGAAAATATATTACATAGACATTTTTAATATTTGTTTAGATTAACAGTAAAAAAAGAGTTTCTTTTATATTAAGAAAAAATAAATACCAATATATTAACAAAAACAACAGAAGCCATCTAAGATTGTCAAAGAAACAATTCAGTGTTAGTATTTTAGCTTAATTAAAGTTAAATTAATATAATACATTTATATATTACACAAATAATAATTGATGTGTATTAAATTTTTTTAAAGGTTTTTCCAAATTAAATTATTTTTTATGTTATTATTGAAATATGAATTTAGCAGAAACCTTTCTGCTGTAATCTTTAGAAACTGTAATGTTTGAAAATATTAATATAAAATTTTATAATATAGTTTTCTTATATCCTTCAATGTAAATTTTTGAAGAGACATATATTTGTAATTTTAAATTTACAAGTATATGTCTCTTCAATTTAAATAAATTTAAATATAAATTTAAAAATATTAAGAGAAATGATTGCCATTCATTATAGTTGTGTAATTTGAATATATGTTTAAACTGAATTTTTAATTTAAGTTATTAATCTATTTCTGTCCAAGAAAGACATTATTATGTAATTTTTTTTAAAAACTTTACAAACTTTATTACTAATCAGTAATATATAATACATCAGTCACAAATTAATATTTGAAGAAAATTTTTCATATTGTGTAGAAAAGATAGCATATACCATTATTTCATTTCTAGTTGTAAACTTTATGACAGTAAGCTCAACCAATCAGGTTAAATCACACCAATTTCAAATGTTTTTCCCACTTGAGATTTTGTTCTTTTTTAGAAATGTTTAATAAAAAAAACTAATTTTTATTTATATATTATTTTACATTAATATTTGAGAGATTCCAAAATATATAATAAATTTAATAATTTTTATTATTAGAAATCATCTGACATTAGTTGCTTCATGACAATGTAAAGCATTTTTTTAAAAATTAATTCTATAATTCTAAAACTAATTAACAATATAAATGATGCTGAATTTTTTTTATTTTAAGACAAATACTAATTAATGCTGAATTACACAAATTTTATGAATGATAAACTATATTATGACAGAAAATTTATTTATGGACATCATTTATTAATATAATTTATATTAAAGAGGAGTTTTCAATGATAGAAATTTAACTAAAGTTACTAATGAAAGAATGCTGTTGGGTTTGATATTATTTTTTATATAATTTGTATAACACAATATTGGCAATTCTCAATTGTATAAAATTTATTTAGCAATTCTTTTATTACTATTATTATAATAAAGAATTGAAAGATATAAAAATTAACTGTTAAAATCTATCAATCTGCTGACAGTTAAAATTTAATATAAACTATTAATGATTTATTTTTAATGATATTATAGAATCATGTATACTAAATTGAAATAAAATTAAAATAAAACACATATATATTTAATTTTAATTTTTTGTAATTATATTTAATCTGTATATATTTTTAAAAAGATTTTTAAAATATAATTAATGATTTAATAATTTTTTAGTATTATTTTTAAAATAAAATATTTCATAATGTAAAAAATAATGTTAATTAGATATTTACATTGTTTGTTAGTTCAGTTTGAATGTATTGTAATAATATTGTATGGACATAGTTTTATAATTCTTTCATTTTAAGATTTTTCATTGTCATTTTCTGATTTAGAATAAATTTTTTTTAATTTTTGTTTGAGAAGTGTCTATAATCAAGTTCAGTTAATTTCATTATTTTTATTGGGTTCAGATTTCTAAAAATGCCCAAGTTCTAAAGGCTTCTTTCCTGATAATGTTTACCAATATCCTATTTGTTTGTTTTGCAGCCCTATAAAGCATCTAGTACAGAAGTGTGAAACCTTAACTAAATTAATGTGATAAATTAATTAGACTTGTCAACTTAATTCAAATTCTATTGTAAAATATTTATTAAAAAAATTGCAGTGTTCTAAAATTAATTTAAAGCATATTTGCATAAATATTTTAATATTTAAGTATGACCTGAATTATTAACTTTTATTTTATTTTAAAAAGGCATTAAATGCATATTTTTAAATATAAAAACAAAAAAGTATTTTAAAATTTTGAATATTTTCTTAAGAATTCAGAATTATTTCATTTTTATTTATATTAAAAAAATTATTTAATTAAAATACAGCAACTGAATTAAAGTTATTTTTAGATTATTGACAGAAAAATGAGCACATTTTTTGTGAGATATGCAGTTTTAAATTAACTTTAATTATATTTAAAAGTTAATTCTTAATTAAGAAGAGAAAATAATTAAATCATTGTTAAATAATGATTCTCTCTCTAAAAATATAAAAATGCTATTGGAAAGATGCTTTAATTTTTCAAGCTTTAAAAAGTATTGTTCATTTATTGATTATTTTGAATTTGTTTATTTCAAAAATCTCATTTTAAAGAGGTTATTATTGATTAAATGAAGTGCTTGTTAATGTTAAAGTAAATATAACATTGTTCAGAACAGTATTGTAGATTTAGTAAAAAGTTTAAAGATATATATAAAGCATTTTTTCTGATAACTGTTATCTGCTATCTTTCATTTAAAACAAAATTTACAACTGTAACTCAATCTAAGGTGAAACATGAGACAATTTGTAACCTGATACTTATTGATCTTGAAGGAGTAGGGGTTTGTTTCAGCTGAAAATTTGTCAGCTGTATTTATTTATGTTCTCCTACACCCATTAGGTAGATAATTTACTCAGAAGTGATAGCAGATGGATGGATAGGAGGAAATTATGGCGTTTTAATGGAAACTTTGGATTAGATAATTTTTTTATGTAATAAATTTCATCCCAGTAAGAAATTTAGTGAATTATCAGAGAGATGACATCTAAGTATATATTACAAAGCTAAAAATTGAGTACAAAGGCAAATGGATGGTTGAAAAAGAAATTTTTAAATTAATAATACAGTATATAGTAAATTTAAAGGTTTTAATTTTATTTTAAGAATAGAAACATTGCAATTATAATAAAAAAATTTTTTTTAAGTAAAAGAATCAACATTTTTATCAGAATAATTATTGTTTTTTAGTAAAAAACTTTTTTATACTTTCATTAAAAAATAGTTAATGATATAGAGTCATTTCTGACTAATTAACTAAATATTATTATTATTATTAAAAGTGCTAAAAATTGAAATATTAATGAGCTTGTTACTCAGTTTACAGAATCATAATTATAATCATTTTGAATCTAAAGTTACTAATTTGTAGGTTTTGAAAGAACATAAATAATAACTATTTAAAAGTTAAAGTAAAATTGACAGCAGCTTTATATCATTTATATATTGAAATTTGTAATGATTTTATTTTTTAAACTTTTAATTATAATTCATCTTCAGAAATATAAAATCAAAGTTAGTTATAATTGTGATTTATTAGTTAAACTTCTACACTTAAATGAATATTTTATCAATGTTTATGGATCAGATTTTATATAGTATTGATATTTTATGCTTATGTTTTTAATTTGTTGTGTTTGTTATTGTGTTAATTGTAATTGAGTTAAGTAGAGAAAGTAACTACTAGCCTTAGAAATACCTTACAGAATAATAAATAAACAAGTAAATTTGTTGTATTATATACTAAAGAATATAAAAATGCATTTTAATTGAACTGTTTGAGTATTTATTATATCATTCAATACTAATGAATGTTAAAATTTATATTTTAACTGAAATTTTTAATAAACTTAAAATGATTTATAACTGTTCATATACATTAGAATTTTGATTATCCAAGATAATGTGGGTTGTGTGAATTGTGAAATATTTATTTAGTAATTTATCAAAGTTATCTAAGTTTTTTTGTATCCAAAATTCTCTCAAAATATCTTGGATAACATGGAATGTTTAATAAATTATTAAATAGACATATTTAGATTTTTTAAGTTAAATCTGCTTATTAAATATAATGTCTTTTAAATTGTATAATAAAACAGTTTTAATTTAAAGAAAATGTAAATGTACAATTACAATTACCAGTATAATTTTTTAAATCTTTAAAATTTGTATTGTTGTGAAAAATTATCAGAGTAAAATCCTTATAAAACTAGAATTTCTTTTGATATCATACATTTCCCAGACAAGCTTTATGAAACAAACTGTGCTGTATTGAATTCTATTGTCTTCATTGGCAAAGTACTCTTCCCAATTCACCTCAGATAATCAAACTCTATTTAACAGATCTCTGTCAATGATGACTCCATTGTACTTCATATTATAAAATCTTTTCTTTCTATTAAATATTCTATATAATTAATAAAATAAAATAAATTATTTTTACATAATGATTTTTAGATTTTCATTATATATTGTTTTTTTTAATTTTGTCAGTTATTTTTTAATAATTAACACATTTAAATTTAAAATATTATATATAAACTATTTTTATTTTTTTTATTTTTACATAAATGTTGATAATAAAGTAAAAATTATAATTCAGTTAATTTTAAATATTAAATAGAAAATTTAAATTAAGAACATAACAAATTGAAATAGTTTTCAAGTTTTTAAATACAACAATAACAATAGTAATAATACTTTTTATAAATAAAAATTTTATTTAGGAATTTCAGAATTGAAAATAAAAATTCTTTAATCTGGAATAAGATTGATAAGGTTTACTTTAAAGTTTCGATCTTGGAACTTGTTTTTTACCAAGAGTAGATTGTTGCATTAACAAACAAGTTAAAGAAAAATTTTTACTACATGCTACAGACTTTCTAGCAATCATATTCACCAAAGGAAATTGAATAATTTAGAATACATGGAAGTACATAATTCAGAAAAAAAGAATCAATATAAAGAATCTGAATTAAAAATTTGTTTGGTTTTAATAATTCATTATAAAAGAATATTATTTATAGAAATTTTTAAAAAATTGAATAGTTTTTACATCATAAATTTTAAATATTTCAAATTTATTATATTGCCGAAAATGTAAATAATTACATGTGCATGAATTAATTTAATTAACTAAATGCTTTCTTTTTATAGCCATTTCCACTTTATCATCCAACAACAAGTTTTTCTCAAGTCGTACCAAAACTGAACACCAAAGGGAGAGACCTTTTACAGGTAAAAGTTGTTTATACATTTTAGAAGATTAATTAATTTTTGGTATTTAGGATCATAAAAATTCTTATGAAATTTTATTACAGGTATTGAGATGTTTTATGAGACATTAATAAAATTATATGAATTTAGATTAGTTTTTAAAATAAATAAATAAACAGAATAAGATGATTAGAATAGTTATTTTTTACACACAGAATGCACAACTGCTGTTTTTAAGTTACAATTATGTGACCTTGGTTTTGAGTGTAAACATTCAGCACCTGTTAGAAACATATAAAAATTGTTTGTGGCTTCATTAAAATATATAATATACTGGTACTTAAAATTCATTGTATTATTTATTAAACTCAAAATTATTATAATTATAATTTGTAAAAGTTTAGACATTCTGCTATCTCTATAGTATACAAATCTATCATAATAAAAATTTTAAACAGTAAAATTAATAGCTAGATTTTTGTAGAAAAAAACCATGAAAATATATGCTCAAAATGTCTTTTTAGTGTCCACAGAGTGGAAAGAGTAAAAAAAGATATATTTATAATATATTATTATATATTAATTGCATGCCCCAAAATAATATCTAAATTTGTAAAAAAGAAAAATTTTATTAATCGTAGCTGCAAATCAGCTGTTAAAACAGATATTATTTGGTTAATAAAATAGAAATAATGAAGGTTAGAATTATTTATTAAATTGGTGTTTATTAATTAAGGTAAATTGAAATATTCATTTTATATCCGAATTTAATGTAGGAAAATTAGTAATCAAAGTGGTATCTATATTGAGTAATAAATTTTTAATAAAACGTCAACTTGTGAAAATGTTTGCTCCTTTAAATTATATATTATTAGATACATTAATTAAATTGTATCAATTACATTTAAATCTTTTTCGAGGAACTTGCTATACTGTATTTATTTTAGAAATCTAATTATTATTTATTATATTTATTAATT
>NW_019384773.1:151267-158361 GCF_000671375.1 Centruroides sculpturatus
TGGCACGAAAGCATGTTAACGCTATATTACTTATCTTGCAAATATAATTTGCAATTTCTACTTTTAGTATTTTACTATTAAGTTCAGTAAAAGCATAATATTTGTCATTTAAATTATCGCACTCAATAGTCGTTTGATCATCCATTGCAGAAACTACTCGTGTGTAATCCAGCCATGAGGATATCTGCCGACGAAGCCATGCAACATTCTTACTTCCACG
The DNA here is from genome assembly GCF_000671375.1 of Centruroides sculpturatus. Lineage (NCBI taxonomy): Eukaryota > Metazoa > Arthropoda > Arachnida > Scorpiones > Buthidae > Centruroides > Centruroides sculpturatus. The sequence goes on from NW_019384773.1 coordinate 151,488, forward strand.
ATCTCCCACCAGCTATTAAAAATGGATAATATAAGTATTGTATATTATTATAATTATGTAAATATTAATTGTAAATTTTTGCCATTAGTTTCTGTCTGTTACTCTACAAAAATAAATTATGCATACTTTTGCAATTTACAAGAATTCAATATGGAAGATTTAATTTTCTTGATCTGATTTTAAAACAAATTTGTTTAGTTAGATTTTAAAAAATAAATAACATTTGAGCATAAAGTAAGAAAGCTTGACAGTTATTATTTAGCTTTCAAAACCCTATAAAGCAATAAACAGTAAAGTAAATTTTCATAATAATAAATATTTGTTATGGATAAAAGCATAAAGTAAAATGTAAATTTTTTTATTTTTATTTTTATTTTTTTGATAATTTAATATAGATTTATGCTGTATAAATTATCGACTTTTTGTCAAAAACTATTTGTTTTTTCTAAGTATAATAAAAATCTAAAATTTAAATTAATAAAAAGTTGCATTTGTTTGAAAAAAATTAAAGTGGAAATAATTGATAAGATGTATTTCTTCATAGTTTAATTTTTAAAACATGAATTTATTTTAAATATTTCTTATTAAATTGGTATTAAACAATTTATAATTAAATTGTTTTATTTTAAAACATCAATATTTCTTCCATTTGGTAATGTTTTTCAGATTATTAAAAGATGCTGTATGTGTACAAATTTTCATAATTAATATACAGTGATTTATTATCATGTTTATGACATTTTGATTCCTGCTATAAAAAAAAAGAAAGAAAGAAATGCTAAGTGATAAAGAAATGAAGAAAATTGAAATTAAATCATGATAAATTATTTACAATTTTTTATATTATTTAATAAGACAGATGAATTATTTATAAATTAACATGCTAATTTATAAATTAAGAAAATTATGCAAATAAATTTGTTCTAAAATTATTTAATAATAAAGTTTGAACATATCTAGTGGAATTTAAATAATTGTTGGACTATATTGACAATCAATCCCTTCAAGTAATCATCGGATACTCAATTACACACTCGATTTGCATATTTTTGAATTAGGCAGTCAAAATTAGCATGTTTAAAAAAATATTCTCATTAATTATCCCCTCTATCATCAATATTTAATATTTGGAACAAGGAACTTGTTAAGACGGAACGTTAGAGAATAAAATTAAAGGATAACATGACGCTGCGTGCAAATAGCAGATTTATAATTATGCCGTGTTTAATGATTGGAAATCAAGAAACTAACTGTCACAAACAAAAGGAGTAGATCTAGAAACTAATTAATGATTGCCTAGAATTTTCTTTGATGTAAAATTTTTTAAAATAAATACATTTAACAAGTTGAGAAGATTCTACCCATTCTGATTTTGTTTGAGATATTAATCGATGTTTTTTAAAAAATATATAAATATGAAAATGAAAATTTTTGTAATTTATTGCACACTTTGAATGATTTAAACTTTGATAAGTAATGAAACTAACAAATATATAAATTCCATTTTAAAATTCTTACATTGAATACTTTTCCAATTGAAAACAGAAAAAAAAGAAGGATAATTTTTAGTAAAAATAGAATTATTAAATATTTTATTGGTTAAAATTATGAAAAAAAATAATTATATATAAAAATCAATAAAAGGTTATTACTGATTTTTTTTTAAATTATAAATTTGAATTATTTTTTATACAAATTTAATAGTTTAAAGATCATTTCAGATAAAAATTGCAAATGCATTTTAAATAAGTTTTATAAAAAAAAATTGCTGGAATTTGTTAAAATAATTTAAAGTTTTTTTTCTTTATAACTGCAAAAACTATTTTATTATTTTATTTTAAATTTTTATTACAATGAACTGTACAGTACATACACTTCATGACTACAGAAGCCTGTTCATATATTATGTCAATTTATGAAATTAATTATTAACAGTTTTATTAAAAGCTCTTAAAAAATCTACTAAAACTGTAATTTACGAATAAATATTTAAAATATATTGTTTAATATAGAAAAATGTTAGCTCTACTAATGCTTTAAAATTCTGCACCAGTATTTTTGAATATGTTTTATTTAAGATAATGGCCGAGCATTACCTGTACAGTTTGATTAACAGCACGTACATTATTAGAATTTAATTCACTTAATGTGCAGTGGTAATAAGTGTGTTTGACAGGAAACATTGTTAGCAATAATTGACAACGCTAGAAAACTTGGACAACTCGAGCTGTTTTACATTTTCTCCGTAATTAAACGTTATCAATCAATCGATAGGTAAAATATAATTGTAATTAATTAATTAATTTTAATTAATCGAATTAAACTAAATTATAAATTGCAACTGCTTTCATAAATCACCAGAGAGTAATTTTTTCCTCCTATCTTTTTAGATGTCAAATAGAAAATTTTAAACATCCTTTTTTCTCCCTTTTAAAAAATAAAAAAGCTTAGAAGCAAAAATCGATGGGTTTTTGTAAATTCTGGCGATAATTTAAAGGCCGTACACAAATTATCCTGTTGAAAATTTTTAATGAAATCAGCTGACAAGTAAAAAATATATCTGAGTGTTTTGTAACTCAAAAGAGGAGGATCTCACGCACCAGTAGTGAAGAATAGGCCATCAACAAAATGGCTGTACATCTAAATTTGGTAAATTTATCGAGAACATAAATCTAATATGAGAAATGGGATTTCATATTTTATATGTCCACCAATTTTAATAGTATACGGTGTCTGGCATATTTGCGAGTTCTAAGAGTCAAGTAGATCAATAACCCCGCTTCAACTCCATGCAAAGTTATGCACTGCAAAAATATGCGCTTTAACACAATTCTCTCGTCCGACACGTCACAGACATCGCTTTCAAGCGTTTCTATGAATCATTGATGAGCTTTTGTTACAAATTTCCTAATAATTTCGATGTATTTTTTCTCTTTTTTTTGTAAATGATCCTTTGTTGCGACGGATTTTAAAGAGATGGCCCTAATGCTAACGCTAAATGTAATGTTCGTGCTCAATTTTCGACCCGAACCGGGTCGATTTTCTACACCGGAAGAACGGATCGTGTACGGAACCTACCAGGCCATTAAAGAAAAACGTCCGGTCTGCTCTAATCAGACTTTCTGCATCGTAGGATGCTGCCATTACGATCACGGAAGCGTCGCGTCGTGTAAGTACCAGCGACTTTCTCTGGCGCCACGTGTAATCTTTATGTAGAGATAGGTTACGTTATCCTCACATCTGCGACGACGATAACAGGAAGACGACAGGATACAGGTGTATTTGCTGATTCGATTAGGTAAACGTCGAAAAGCTCCAACAATCTCCGACTTGGACCGACGAACTAAAAACGTGGGAATGTGCGCCATTAACTAAATACGCGTATACGTTAACGAAGGTGAAAAGATGCACGAAACGTATTCAGCTTGACTTAAATAAACATCCACCGAATGTACAGTACCTTTACTTATAATACAGATGAACGATTTTAGAATATTACACTCCAAACTGAGAGACTTATTAATGTTACGGGATAGGAACAAATATGGCGCCGATCCACGGAACGGCAAGAGGACGGAAAATTTACTCGAAATTTAGATACGAGACGACAACATCTGCCAAAAACCCGTCATAGGAAAATTTTAATATAAACTAACGATATTTACCAAATCCACTCTTTAATTAAAGCCGTAACGACGAGAGACATTCGAATAAGGTCTAATGAAGGAACAGAACGTTTGTTCAAAGATATTTATGAAGAATACTTGAAATTTAACGAAATTAATTTTGCCAATGACGATAATACTAAGACGGCTTAATGATATTGTTAATTATTACTTTACTGACGAAGAATTTACAACTTTTATAATTATATACACGCAGGGTGGCCCGAAAGCATGTTAACCGTGTTTTGTGTCACGGGTACCTTACATTTTTGAATACGAATCGTAAATCGGATTTAAAATTGCGCGTTTTTCTCTTGCAAAATTGGGAAATATGATTTAAAAATATGCTAAATAAGAAAATAGTTTAGTCTTTACAGTAGTTAACTGATTTTTGGGCCACCCTTTATGTAATTACTACTCGTCCAAGCTTAAATACTGTGACCATCACTGCAAGATACTTCGTATATATATATAATGCAACTCGAACCACACAAATAAAAATTGCACACGTGTTTATACAGTTACAACACTGGCATGTGGCTTCTCTTTTTTTTTTTAAAGTTTAGATTTTGGTTTCATGTTAGAAAGCGGTCGAAGAGTTTAATTGAGCGAGTGGAAGCGAAAACCGATTTTAATTTTCTACTTTGGTAGAAGGAAACGGAAACTAAACTTTTACGAATTTAAAAAAAAAGAAAAAGAAAAACTTGATTTTCGGAAGCCCTAAAGCAAAAAAGATTCTCTCCGCATGTTACTTTCCTAGATTATGTCGGAAATGTTTCTTTTCGAGCTGACAAAACGCGACATATTGTTGGAAAAAACTGCGGGTTATATACAGTCGATTCGATTTTTATTTATTTATTTAATAAATTTACACTGTTTATAACTTTATAACCGATTTATAAACGTTATACTATTTATTTTAAATTATAAAATTGATGAAATAAAGTCTTTCTATTGATATTATACAGAGTAAAACGTAAAAAAAAAGCATAGTGTGTGCGCGCGCGCGTGTGTAATGTAGAGAGTGGATAGAACAGAGATGAATGCGTAGAAAAGATAAATATCCAATTCGCTCGGATGATCTAGATAGAGAATGATGATGGCTATGTCTTTACAGATGTCAACACTATTTTCGAAAGAATTTTGGAGAAGATTTTTTTCGTTTTTTGTACCGAAAATAAACTGGTTTTAAAATATTAAACATGTCTAACGTGTCTAAAACTCGTTAATATCTAATCTAAAGTAATAATCTAAACATGTTTTAATTACTTTCAACCTAAAAAACAGTGATCTCTGACGATAAAATCTGATAAATACAACAACTAATGTTATTTTTTTGGATCAAGATCCATAATACTTAGCAATAAATAAAATTAAAAAGACAGAAAATTGATATTAAAAATACTGATGTAAAGATATTTAATTATGTGATCAAACTTATTATTTTATTTTATTTTTTTTCAGGGAAAGATAATGTTTCGTTTAAGAAAAAGAAAGTCTAAATATTATTTTATAATTAAATATGTTTAATTATTGAAACAATTAGAATTTTTAAATATATTTCTAGAAAATAAACTTCTCTGGAATGAGAGAAAATTGTATTAAAACAGTAAAAAAAAACAGCTGTTTTAATACAATTTCTGCATTCAGGTAAGTATTAATGTCGGTGATTTTTTTTAAATATATAAACAATCATTTACACGGAAATGTAAAAAAAATTAATAATTAATTAATATGTCAAGATAATATTTAGAAAAATAAACGTGCAGACGTTTCTCGTTCATCCAAACACATTAAATTAGCGAGACAATATCTTGAATTATTGAACGAAGAACCAATAGAGACAATACAGCAAATTGTAATTACAGAAAAGGCCAAGAGAAAATTAATTCGATACTACACATAATATAAAAACAATTAAAAGAAAAATAATAATAAAAATTATTATCGACTCTTAAAATTGCTGATAATTTCTAAATTCGGACGATGTTTATTGCATTTTCTTTCCTTTTAAAAACAGATTTTTAATCAATTTCGAATAGAAATTTAACAGAACAAAATTAAGTCGGCAGATAAATTCACTTCTTAAAACTTCATTTCATTAAATTCTCTATTACAAACTTCTATTTACTCTTTTCTCCGGCCATTTATATACACTGCAGAAGTTTTTCTATCCAAACATCCATTTGCAGAATTCTATCATCAATCTTCTCAAACCGGTAAATTCGTTTTATTGATTTTTTCTTCTTTTTTTTATGTTATTATTATTATTATTATTCTTTTTCTTTCAAATTTGTAATCACAAAATATATAAAAATATTAAGCGTGTTTTCTGTCTTATTAAATAGTACAGATATATTGTTTAGCGTTATAATATGATGGTGGCAAATTACTTTCGGGAAGATTCGTCTTCTTTTTTTATATTTATATATATTTTTTTTAAAATTACAAATGGCTTTTCTTGATTCTCTTCCATAACAATATATCACCGCCATACTTCACTTCTGTTCGTTACAATTGCCTGTTATTTACTTAATTTTCTTTCCTATATTTTTCAATTCAAATCTTTAAGTTTAATGTCTTCTCTTTTTTTTAATTTCGATAGATATATATTTTTTTCTATTGTTAAAAGGAGAGACAACTTTCGCATCGCCTCGTATCTATACACTAGGTAAATACATTGAATTTTCTGTCTTTGCCGTCAATTAGATTTATAAAAATAATCTTATTTATCGAACTTGTTTAAGGGGGAAAAAATGCCGATTGGCTCCTTTTGATCAGAAAATTTCAATTGTATCCGTCTCTTACGTCAGTTAGATTTATAGTAACAATCCTTTTGTACTATTTCTCTGGACCTTTTACCTATCAAGATGTAAGCTTATATTAAAAGTTTTTATTGAACTATTGGCGACTCTCTTTTGATCCGAAATTTCCAGATAAAGTTTCTTTTTATCCTTCTAGATCTGTATTAACGGCTTCTTTTTTATACCAAACAGATTTATAGCAACTGTCTCTTTCGTGGAATTTTTCAATTCTAGTCTCTTCCTTATCTTAATAGTCTCTTTTTACTTAACTTTTCCGCTCTCTTCCTCCTTTTATTCATTCCTTTTTCTTATTGACACGTTGGTATATAAAAATATTTTGATTAGACTTACAGATTTGTCCCCTTCTGATCCAATAACGCGTTTAACATCCGGAATTTACATAAC